>NW_010239327.1:0-39626 GCF_000690775.1 Eurypyga helias
GGTGGATGGGGGACATAAACCTGGAAAACCTTCCATTTGCTTTGTTGCTGAAGGCTTTCTGTCCAGGAGCCTGTTGCTGTCTGCGGGGAGGTGGTGACACCCCCCCAAATCTTGATCTCCCGGGGCAGCCGCGGGATGTTTCAGCGCCGGGAGCGCAGATGCGGCGTGAGGGAAGTACCGGGGGCTCAAGGAGCGATGCCAACCGCGTGTCCTGCTCTTCTGGGGGTGTTTCACACGCACACACACTCACACGCTTTCTGGTACTTGTTTGTACCAAACGAGGGGAGGAGGGCACGGTGCGGTGTTTCGCTTCACTTGCGGATGCGGTTGGTTGACTTCGTGTTGGTAATGGTGTAAAAGCCTCAATAAAAAGGGGGCGAAAAAGTGAAACTATACGGCTCGAGATGAACTAGTGTAAAGGACTAGTGTAAGTCGTGTGCCTTGGCAAAACCCCCGCCGAGGTGGGTATTTCGTGGGAGGGCAGGGAGAAGATGGGTTGAAATGCACTTTGTGATTTACGCTGCACTTTAAAAGTTGTTTTCTGAAGTTCCCCCCCATCCCCCCGGCTTTACCAAAGGAAGCACTTCCCTCCTCAGCATGGCTGCGATAGCGCTGCTTTGACACCGAATTACATGACAGGGACTTGGGGGCCGGTAGGGAAGTTTGTCCTGGAGCAGAAGGAACTGTAGGTGGCACAACAGCTTTGCCTGCACGGCCGCGAGCCGAGCCTGCTCCTCGGACTTCTCCCGAGGATCGCCTCTTCTCCGGGAGGGGTCCTGCCCTGGTTTCCCTCCCCTGCTTCCTAGTTTAATTTCAGAGCTGATGTTCTTCCTCAAAGCTTTCTTCTGCCCTGCTGTTCGTCATGCCCAGGGCTGTCGTGTCTGGAGACCAGTGTGCTGGCTGTCCATCAGCAATATGTATGTGGACAAAATCCTGGGAATGTGGAACTTTTTGAGCGTGTTTGGTTTGTTTTCCAAGCTGTTGCAGTGTGTGATGTTTTCAGGACTTTTCACGTGGGTTTTCTCTAGGTGTGAACATCCCCTTCTCCCTCCGTGACAGTTACTGCCCCTTAAAAGCTGTAGCATGGATAAACTACCTGACCCAGGGCTGGATAAATCCCACGGTATTTCAGCCTTCTCACCTGTGTTGCTGTTGGAGTTGGGGTTTGTGGCTGGGTTTGTTTGTTCTTTGTTTTTGGAGGCTGTAAGGAAACTGTGATGCAACACTTTAGTCCTGTCTACACCGCGACCTCAGTCACTGCTACCACCCCTGTGAGCTGCGCATCGCCGTTCCCCTGCTATAATCGAGGCACGTTGGCTAATCCATCTCTGCCAGAGTCCTCCAGTTTTGAAATATCTGTGGCTCTTACACAGTTGCCGCTCTGTAAGAATTACGTACCGCAGAGGAAGTTCTTCTGTCTCTTGTGTTGTTCCTTGGCAATTTGAACACTTCAGCTTGTTTAAATGAACGCAGCTAGAAATTTGAGTTGGGCTTTTAAATGAAGCACTTGCTTGACTCCCTCAGTGGCATAAGATACCTGTATGTAAACTCCTTGACTTTTACTAAAGCTTGTAGTAAATAGCTTAAGGCTGTAAGAAGTTGTTGAAGCAAACTTTATTTTTATGTTCAGTCAGCGTGAAAACAAAGATGGCTTGGCTTTTAAAAGCAAAGGGATCTGAAATGGAAGCTTTCTATATTGTCTTAGGTTAGTGAAAAGGGTTTTTTTGGTATTTCTTGCAGAAGAGAGCTTGAGGTTAAGCTGCAAAGCTGGATTTTGGTCCAGAGTTACTTGACT
Organism: Eurypyga helias; assembly: GCF_000690775.1. Lineage (NCBI taxonomy): Eukaryota > Metazoa > Chordata > Aves > Eurypygiformes > Eurypygidae > Eurypyga > Eurypyga helias. The sequence continues at coordinate 1,796 of NW_010239327.1, forward strand.
TAGCCCAGTGCTGTTTTATTTGCCTGTGTAAGACTAAACCCTCAAACCTTGTCTTTGCAGAGCTGTGGTGATGCTCTGCATATGTACTTTTAGGCAGAAAGACAGATGCTAAATCACATTACCTAGGGGAAAGCTGTTATTTCAGAGAGCAATTCTGATATGTGTGCTGTGGTTTAGGTGTCTTTGGGAAGCCGCAGGGATTGCTTTCCAAGAGCTTTCTCTTCCTCTTGCTTGGGAGTTGCTTGAGTTACCTCTTCATAATGCAAAGCCACAAAGTTACGTCTCCCTAATGCAAAACTACATCTAGAAAAGTCCTGTTTCCTTACGTTGGATTTCTCTGGGAGTAAACAACTCTCTGGGACACTTTAATGACTCATCATCGTGAAACTGTCATCTACCCTCTAAATATGCAAATTACTGCCAAGCACACAGCAGATATCCAGAATACGTTAAACCAAAGCTACCTTTGCTGCTAGCAGCAGCTGAGGCATGGCATGGTGTTACTGCTGCCAAAGCTGGGTTAGGGAATCTGCTGTGAAGGATGCAGTGCAGTCAGGTTAAAAACCAGGAATGCTGAGAGCAATTCCTTATAGTTCATCCTGATTTGAGGCTGGGCAGTGTTTTGTGATCGTGAAGCAAAGCGGCTCCTTCAGGAGTTTGGGCTGGGACCTGGTAAAACTGAAACTTACGTTTGTGGGTTTTTTCTTCTTTCTTAATGCGACATAACTTTATAAATAAGATCTACTATAAGCTCCCTATGCAGCCTTTCTGCAGAGCATGGTGACATGCTGGCCCGGAGCAGAGCACCGTAGGCTTCTGCATCTGTCAGTGCTGGCTTTGATATCAAAGCGCTTAGCTGTCACTTAACTCCATGGGTTTTTCTATTCCCCCTTTCTAAATTCATCCCTGGCTCTGACTTGAAATTAAAAAAAAAAAAAAAAGGCAGTACTAAGGGCTTCAACTTAACTCTGTTATTGAAGAAGGGTCTGTGAGCTCTGATGGACCAGTGGGACCTGTGATTTGAATAGGGGATAGTCCAGTTTCATTCCTTATAAATACCCTGCTGAGAAACCCCAAGAAGATGGGGAGAAGAGCATTAAAACCTGATACAAGCCACTGGAGTGGGTAAGGCAGACTTCATACTTGTGTTGGGCAGGAACCTTTTTCCTCATGGATGGTATTTTTGGCTCTCTAGGTTTGAAGGACCTGATGCAAACAGCAGCAAAAGGGCTTGTGGCTGCTCCAGGGGCATCCCTGCAGCTGTACTATGGTGGGATAGATGGAGATGAGTGGTGTGGTCTCTGGGGGGAGTGGGAAACCTAGATTTGAAGCTGGTGGAGACAGGATTTCAGCTGGTCAGTGCTTGGTGCTGGGTAACCTTTGTCTCAATGTGGTGGGTGGGCTTGAACAGTAATAGTGATGGAGGGAGTTATTGCTAGGTGCTACCCACTCATGGGGGAAGATGAGTGGAAAAATTGAGGGAGCTAGTCTGGAGGCTGACAATGAGGTGGCCTTCCTCCCCTTTTGGTGTTGAGGCAGGTGCTGGCACCCTGCATAGGTGGGAGCTCCTGCTTGGGCTCGCCCCCTGGGGAAAAAACACTCTGGAGTACAGTTGGGAGTCAGGTTTATTCTCCTTTTCCTCTCACCCGCTGCCATCTCCTTCTCCAGGAGTTAAATGCCTCTTCCCCCTGCTCTGAGCCTAATTGTGTCCCCAGGGTTTAACACACGTGTGTGTGTTTTATTCAACGTGTTGGCTGTTCCCACCGGAACAAGCTGATTTTTTTTTTTTTTGGATTGGGTTTTTTTGCTTATTGTGCACAACAAGCTACTGCACAAGATATTCATTGGAGAGGGGGGAGGAACTGTAGTAATGCCAATACTTCTTGAATATTATAAACCTGGCTTATCAGCCCGACGCAGAGCTGGAATTTGTCTCTTCCTGTGCTGCATCTCTGCTTTCTGAGAGGGGCGTTTAAATAGAGGCTGGAGACGTAGCTTTTCCAGTGTGCTCTGCTGGGCTGTGACAGCAGCAGCGGGGCTGCTTGAGCAGCTTTTCTCTTTTTTCACTAATTTCTCTCCAAAAAGGAACTTCTCGGGGAGAAGGCTCTGAGACTGCATGTCCCAACAGTACCCGCTGAAGGAGGTGAAGGGAGACGCGGTTTGCTTCGTACCTGGCTCTCCTCTTTTCTCCGTCCTAATGGAGCCGGCTTCTTTTTGCTACCCCCGGCTCACCTTTCTCCGCTCGCCCTATGGCCAGTTTGGGGCAAGCGCTGGCTCTTCCCAGGATTTGGCCCCGTGGCCACAACGTTTGGTGACGCAGAGGTGGACCGGGCCAGTGGATGGTGCGTAACTGGGGGTGAAAGGGTCAGGGACTGGAGAGGGGTGCCATGGGGTAGCAGACAAGCCCCCCGAGATTTTGGGGGGTGGGGGAACCTTTGGAGATGGTAGGGTAAGGAGGGGAGGCAGTGAAGGTAGGATGTGGTGGATGCATTGGCATGGTTGTGTTGATGGTGTCTCTCCTGGTAGCACTCGGCTGCGGTCATCTTCACCAAGGAGCAGCTCTGGTCCCTGCTTCACCCTCACACCCGGGCAGGCTGGCCAGGGAGAGCTGATAAACAACCTCAGCACAGAGAAAATAAAAATAGAAGCTGATCTTAGCCAGTCTTTTGTTTCATAAGCCTGTTCGCTTGCTGAAATGAATCCGGCAGTGTTTGAAACCTGAAATACCTGCTGGAGGCTAGGAGGGCTCGTTTCACCTTTAGGGTTGTGATGCTGTCAGCTCTGTCCTTTAAGCTGTTGTTAAAGGTATCAAGTGTGGCTATAGGGAAGGTATTAAGATCCTCTGTGGCATGTTTGCCTCACTATAAACAAGTACCTTAAAAATATCAGCTTTTAAAAGTTTAAAATTGATTCTTTGCAGTAAAGCAACACGAACTATATGGGGAAACTATAAATCCTGCTGGTTTTGGAGCTGAGTCGGGCTGTAAGTGCTGATCCTAAGGGCAGGAGTCACAACTAAAACTTTTTTGGGACAAGGCGTGGGGTTGATGAGATGAGGTGGTGAGCAGCTTGGTGCAGCTTTGAAGGTGGCGCTGCTTGGAGAAAGGAGTGGGGCTAGAGAGCTCCAAGGGTCTCTTCCACCCTCAAATATTTTATGAGCCACTATATATTTCCTTTACATCTTATTAACAGTCTGGATGTGATGCACCTCACCTGGAAAAGCTCGTCAGGTGGCATGCAGAAAAAATATGGAGGAGACGGGATGAGCAGTCTCGGCAGAGAAAATGCGTAGGAGGTGTTTAAAAACATGCATTGCCTGTGGTTTCATGCAGCGGAAACAAGGCTGTAGCAGGGACTGAAAACGGGGTCTGTGGCTCTGACTGAATCCCTGTGCTAAAAGCGATGCCTCTTCCAGAGCCGTGCCCTGCAGCGCCGGGGAACGTGTGCTGCCTCCTGGTAAACGTGATCACTGGGGAATTTTTACTGAAGTCACAGTATTTGTCCGAGTTAGTGCAGGGGAGTGAGCTAGTCTTGGCAGTGTTTGGGTAACTCGCTGTTTATTTCTGTCTTACAGTTTAGGGTTCTGCCTTTTCTAAGGCTGTCTTGATGCTGCTTTGGGCAGTTTTTTTTATTTTCCTCTTTTTTGGCTGGCATAGATGAGTCCTTTGGGCTTTAAATATCCAGCTTTGGGGGGTGGTTGTCTTATTGTTATGAAAATCTTGAATTGTAAGGAAAGTGAAGCAGTAGAATAGTCTGGGGAAGGAAGGGGGGATGTGGCATCTTCCCTCCCAAAGCTTTTTAGGCACTGCATAGTCAAGCACAGGGCTTTGAATACAAGTCTCTTTGCGTGAGGTGAGGTCTCTTCAGCTTTGTTTTCTGCGACTTGCTGCCCTGTTTCTGACTGCCTCATGCAGGCAGCTCGTTGAATGTGTGCGTTAACCCTTGTGCCGACCTGTCGCACTGGGTCGCGCGGAGCCGACATCGTAGCTCAGCACCACGCTCGGGCGGGCACTGCGCTCGCAGAGGGCAGCAGCTGTGTCTTGAAGAAATGTGTTTTGTCTACCTCTCGGCAGCAGGTTTTCTTTTCCTCTCTCCCTTTCTTCCTCCTGCATCTCTGCATCCTCTTGTTTTCCCTGTACTCTTGTCTGTAAGGTATCCTCTCACTTCAGTTGAGCCTGCCTGCCACAAAGCTTTTTTTTCTTCTTAAGGAGGCACACAAGCTTTCTCCGTTACAGCATCCAGCAATAACTGCCAGCTCTGAAGCGCAGGGTTGCTTTAATTACTCTCTTCTTTTTTTCTTCCTTGCTACCAGAGGCGAATAGCTCTGAGAGGCAGAGGGATCAGGGTGGCTGGAGAAGAGAAGCCCAAGCCCAGCCCTGGCCGGGGCCGCGGTGGCACGCGGAGCGGCGCTTGGCAGGCGTGAAGTTCCTGCCGGCATCCCTGCTCCGGTGGGGAGCCGGCTTGGAGGGATCCCATCTGGGAGCTAATGGGTCATGCTCTCACTCCACCCATCTGCCGCTCGCCAATTGGAAGTGAGGGAGAAAGATGCTCTGGATGGATTAACATTTGAGCCATTGAAAAAGCATGAGCCATTGCTTCCTCAGCTACCTGAGCAAGTGGGATTTTGGGAACAAGTGTGGTGGCTCAGGGGGGAGCAGCCAGGAGGGGAGCGGAGGCTGTTTGAACAGCGTCTCTATTAAAGAAATAGTGCAGGTAAGTTGTGGTCTTAATAAAACACCCCCCTCAACTGAACCACTACTGTTGCTGCGTGATGCGTTTGGACAGGAAATCTAGAAATCCAGCTCTGCCAGCTCGTTAATTATTTAATTCACTGAAGTAAGGCAGTACTTGATGTATTTTAAATGGGCTTTGCTGCTTAGTGATGATATCTCTTGCCTGTGCTGCATGTCTCTGTGCTGTTGCGTTTAAGGATGCAGAATACCTTTTGAATTAAATTTATGTTAACTGGAGTGCTGTCTTTCATAATTTGAATTTAGTTTCAAGATATGCATGAGGAGGTGAGCACAAGAGATCTTACCTGTTCTGGTTTTTCCTCTAATTAATGCTAAAACATTCTAGTAGCCGGTCTATGAGGCTTTACATACTGATGTTTCACGTGGGGAAAGTGCAGTGCTGAGTGAAAACAAAATGCATATATGTAATCTGCCTGAAACAATAGCAAACATCCCTGTTGCTGTAGCCATGGAAGCCATGTAGACGAACCATAAACAATGTCCTAATGAATAACACTCTATCATGTATTGTCAGTCTGCAATTATTTCACTGTCAGACCACAGCATTTTTATTTTAGGTTGATGATGGACAGCAAAATCAGATCTGATGCTGCTGGCTCTCCCCCTGCCCCTGTTATTGTTGTCACTGCTGCTATTTTGTGGCTCCTAGGCATAGAAACTATGTGGAGTGGTGATTTGTGTTAATCTGCCAAGCTTGTCATGATTTGAAATCCCTGTTTCTTGGGGGGAGGGTTGAACCTGGGCTCAATTTGGGTGTACTTTGGGCTATTTTCCTTCTTTAGTGGTGGGAGGGAGGGGGTGTTTTCTCTCAGGAAAAAACAACCTGGAACCAAAACTGAAGTGTTTGGTGATCAGGTGGCTGGGTTCACAGCTCTACTTCAGTGTCTTTCCACATTCCTGGTATGGACCTTGGTTTTGACTTCTAGTTTGGGGTGAATTAGAGCTGGTCTTAAGTTTCATCCAGGTTCCTTTTGGGTGGTAGTAGGAAGGGGTGCAGGAGTGACTTTGCTACAAAACTTGGCCCAGCCACTGCTGCCTTCTTAGCAGCTGTTTTAATTTCTGGTGGCAATAAGATAGGGGATTAAAAACTTACAGTAATGCACTTGTGTTCCGAAACATGACCCTGGTAGCCTGGAGAGATCATGGAGTGTGAAGCTGGTGGTGCTGGAGCATGTCTTTGGTTTAACCCCAAACAAGAGGTCTGTGGCTGCTACTTTACACCTTTTAGCTGCTTAATTTTTACACTACTTAACACAACTGAAACCACTGTAGGGAACAGCTCCCTTCCTCTGAATGGCATCAAGCAAGTGAAATTTTGACAGGCTGTCTCAACCTTTTTTGCAAGTTTTACATAGTACCACTGCAGATAAGTGACAAGTGGTGGCCTCTGGAAGACCTGCCTGTATGAGGAAAATATGTCAAAGTATCTCAGGCGCCTTCTTGAATCCACATTCAATCCTGACCAAGATTTGGAGCTGTATGCTGAACCTCTTTTTTTTTTTTTTGAGTTATGAGGTTTTTGATAGGGCCCTACATGTGAAAGAGCTGTCTTGAAAAGCTGTCAGTAAGAGTTAATGCTGTCTAAATTATTTAAATGTTTCGGGAGAAGTCTACTGAAAAGCCTCAACTGGTCTGTTCTTGGGCTATTGCCAGCTTGTGGGGATCTCTGGAGGTATTTGGTTTCTTTCCTCTCCCTGTCGCACTTATGCAAGAAATCCTTGCAAGTCTAAAATCGCTTTTTTAGAGGGCCCAACGAAATTAAATTTCCCCCTCCAACCTGGCGGGGGAAAAAAGGCAAATAGTCCAATTTCTCTGCCAGTCAAATCCCAGTGTTGTCATTCCCCTGCTTCTCTGCTTGTCCTGCTCACCTACGAAACACTGACCAAGAGACCTGGTAGAGAAGGAAAAAATATCCCATTAGCAAAGCAGCTGCAGGGCTCTGAATTTACAGGGTTGCTTCCTCTTGCAGCTCACCTCTGGGAGGCACCCTTGGATATTAATTGCTGGGGTGGGCTAAATTGTGATGAGTCAACCTGGACAGGCTGGCAAATCTGAGCATTGATACCAGCCTTCAGTGTGCATATGTGTTTTTTTGTGAGGGAAGATCGCTGGTAGCTGTTGCTGCTGCAGGCAGTGATCTTTTACTAGATGGTTTTATTGTGATGGGTGTTCTGGAGAAAGCTGGGGAGGGGATGAAGAGGGGACTTGCTCAATGCAGGGAGAAAAATGCTTTGAAAGCAGACATGTTTGATCCCTGAGCTTGTGTGTGGGTGTGCGTTCGCCTGGGAGTGAGCAGGCAGTAGGATGCTTCCTGCTTTATCATTTCAATATGATGCTTTCTACTTTTACAGCCAGCAACTATGAAAATTAGTTCTAGGGTTGTGTTTATCAGAGTGACCATGGTGTGGTTTAAGACCTCCTCGCACCATTTTCCTTTGTCAGAAGAATATCCAGCTCCTTGTGTATAATCTCCAATTAAATACTTTATAGCTTTATGGCTCAGCAACTACTGCAGTGTTTTCCACCTGGATTGGGATTGGCATCCCAGGGTGGTGTCACTGTGATGGAGGACACTGTTTAGATAGATCCATGGAACAAAGGTTTACATCCAAGTGACTGACTTGTCGTGGGACAGCCTAGGAAATGTTAGAGGGTTGGTGTTGCGTCTCCAAAAATCAGAAATGGGATGCTTCCCAGGTGTGTTAGAGGTGTTTGGTTTTTGGGTAATTCAGACATCTTAGTCCTAAAAATTGATTTTTTTTTTGTTATTTGGAAATGAAATGCTTGTGGGAAGCGAAGAAGTGGTGAAAAATCTTCAGGGATACTTCTGGAAGGTTAGGCAGGGAAGACAGCAAGACATCTGTGCCATTCTTTGGCAGGAAGAGTATGTTGTTATGTATGTTTAAAGTGCTCTTCACAGGAGAGGATGTTTCTGCTAGTTAACAGCTATTTAAGAGACCTTGGCTGTGCCTACATATAAGGAGGGCAAAGCTTGTGTCCTTGCAGCTCTGAGTCTCTTGGCTAAAGCAATTTGCCATTGGATTTGGCTGCTTAAAAGCACTTTCCATCTCAGTGTTTTGTTTGGCCAACACTTTAGCTTCTATAAGCTGACCAAGGTGAAGTGGCTTGGAGTAGATTTAAGTCTTCTGGGTCATGGCTATCTTCCAGGCCATATTCAAGACCTCACAAGTTGATTTCTTGTAGGTGTTTGCATGCAGGCAGTGTCTTTAAACAAGGTCTCCAACAAAAATACCTGCTTTAGTATGGAGTGGTGCCAGTGCCTGCTAGTACCGTATTACTGCCTGCATTAAACCTCTGGGCATGCCAGGTGGGGGTGAGTCCCTTGTCCAGCCTTTTGGTGTCTGGCAGCGCTTTTCAAAAGCTTAACAGCTTCTTGAGGAGAAGAAACATGTAGTGCAGTGGTGCAGAAGGGGAATGTAGAGGTGTGTGCTCTTAGGCTTTCAACATGATGGGCAGTATCTTGCTAGCTCTTTCCTTTTCACAGAATGCTGTAGGAAGCAGTATTAGGAAGATATCCACATGCCCATCACATGTCTAAATATAACTAGGGAAGGAGGAACAGAACTGGGTTTTTGTGGGGCTGGGTAGCTTGTTGTGGGGCTCTGCTTAGCCCTTTGCCACTGCTATGCCATGGAGATGAATGAAGGACAAGTTGAGGAGGGGGTAGGGCTCTGGGGTCTCTGGGGAAAGAAGGGTTTATCCCTCAGCCTCTGCTTGGCATGAGATGTGGATGGATGTGTCTGCACAGAGAAGGCACATGTGGAGCTTGCAGGGGGAAGGCGGCTGTAGAACTACAGTGAAGAGTCTTAGTTGATTTTTGACTCTCATCCCTTCAAGACAAAACTTGTGGAACTTAGCAGTACTGATATGTCCTATTTAAAGATTGATACAAGGTCTTTTTACCTCTTGGGTTTTTTTCTATTATGTTTTTGTTTGTCCTTATCGATGCAGACTGGTGCTGTCAGGGGAATGGTCTATGTTTGGGCTTGCCACAGCTTCATACGCCGCATTTATGTGGCACTCTACTGCCCAAGTATTGCCAAGCAATACCTTGCCTTGAGTAAATGCCTGCCTTTACTCATCTTACACTTCCTTGAATTACAGCAATTGATTTTGAAACCCTGGCTTGTGTGGTCTGTTTTCTTTTAACCTTTCTCACACCCCTCTAGGTGCATAGACAAACAGGTTAAAATCTCAAGCTGTTGTCCTGTGTGTCAATTGTTGTTGCCCAGAACAGCAGCATAGGGGTATTCTCATCTCTGTGCCAGTATGAGCTGTGCTTTCACCAGTGTCTTCTAGTTAAAGTATTCAGGGCTGTGGGAGGGGGTTGGACCACCTACTTAAGGTGTAGGTGGAAATGAGAAGTGGTAACTTGTAAGGAAAAACAGCTTTGTGCATGCTGCTGTCCATCCATTCTTGCTGACTCAGGTGTTTTTAAATAATTTGCAGTAAATGTTTCCACCAGGAGACATCACTGCTTAGCTCTTCCCTGAAAACTGCCAAAATCTCACTTTATGAGTGCAAATAATGCTGTGTGGAAGAATGTTTTACTATTGATTGTATTTGGACCTGATCAGCTAGTCAGTGTGATCGGATTTGCTGCCTGTCGAGCTGTTTTCCTCTTCTGCGGCAACACGGTTTTGTTTTACAGGAGGAGTTTGAGGCTTCCCTTTCCGTCTGCTGTTGAACTCTGGCTGCATACTGAGATTTTAAAGCTCTCTACTGCAGGCTCCTTTCAGTTAATGCTCCACATAATTAAAGAAGTCCTCTCCTGCAGGTCTCCCTTGGGATATTATTCCTTGTGTGTGTGGTTTCACCCTGAAGTCTGTGTAGTTTTCTGCTGACTTCAGGTAGAGGATGGGAGCAGCATTGTTAGGTTATTAGGTATCTAAAGCACATAAATTGTGGCTCTCCACCTGCCCCAAATTGCATGAGCCTGGGTGCAGCTCCCTGGCTGCTTGGGCTGCTGCAGACTCTTGTCCTGTGATGTTAATTCATGGTGGGTTGAAGAGAAGAAAGAATAAAAGTTAAGAGTTTAAATACCACGTCTGATGGAGCCTTGCATTGGGGTTGCCTTGTCATCTTTCCCCAGATCTAAGCCTTATCTAAGACTTGTTCAAGCTGGACATGGCCCTGCATCTGTCTGAGGTAGTACAGCCAACTGCAACGTTCCCCTTGTGCAGGGAAGCTGGTGTCCAGGTATTTAATGGTAGTGATGCATGGACTGACAATCATTAACTTTTAGCATGGACTGACAATCCTGGATGTTAACTTGAAGTAGCCAAAACCTTGCTTCAACCTTGCTTCAAAGCTGAACCTCTGTGTGTCTTCTGGAAAGTAGTTTTGAGTTTTTTTTCCCGGTAACTGGGTAGTTCAGTCTGTCACGCTGAGAATTTGGCCGTTCCTCCTGGGAGGAAAGGGAAAGTCTAAAAAACTTTTCAGCTGAAGACACAGTATTTGTTGTAACTTCTTGCTCAGAGGCTCAAGTGTTTTGCTTTATCATCTCTAAGGTCTGATGTTGCATTTGCTGATGAGTTTCAGAAATGTCCTCAGCTTCAGCAAAGCAGTGTGGAAGTTGGTATATTGGAGCACACCCTGAGAAAAAGATGAAGGTACCCAATGTTTTCCCATCAGTACTTGTGGGATAACTAAAGGCTCCAGATGTACAGGCTGCCTATGTTCAGAAACAAGCCAAGAGTAGCCATTAAAGAGCTTGTAAATTGAAAAGTACCTTTTGAATAATTGTTCTAAACCAGTGTTGTCTCAAGGTAAACTCCAATTAAATATCAAGACACTAGAACTTTGAGAGACTTAATGGAGGGAAGTGATAAAAGTTGAAGTATCAAAGTGCTGCTTGTAGAAAATGTTAGAGCTATGTTTTGCTTCAATATAAGGCTTGTGCTTGCAGAGGGCTGTTTACTTGGAAGATGCCAGTAGCAGAACATTGTAATTGAGTTACCCAAGTATCCAGAGAATGTGTTTTTATTTGTAATCCACTAATATTGCAAGGCTCAAGAGAACTTATTACTAACCTTAAAATAAAGGAGTTAAAATGGATTATTAGATCTGAGACACATTTCCCACAGGAATTTAATAATGGCATGGTAGGGTTTTGTCTGTTTTTGTTGTTAAATGCAAATGTAAAAATGGTAAGAATGTAAGAAATCAGGTTGTATCAGACCGGAAGTGGGTATGCATCCCGCTGGATCATCTGACTTGTCCTAGTCCTAAACACAAGCAACTTAAATTACAGCAAACTTGAGTGTCCCACCAGTTAAGAAGTAAACTTCATGTACCTCCCCCTTGGTGACTGTTGCACTCACTGCAATAGCTTGGAGACCAATGGCAGTGACTTCTGAAATCTTGGGGTGTACCCTTGAGTGTAGAGAAATAAGCTCTGTTTTTCATTTTTCAGCACTTCAGCTCTTCACTTTTACCTTTGAATTCAATGCTTATAAAGGGATGAGAAACTAGTCAGAAGCTTTTCTTTGAAACAGCAGCTAAGCAGTGACACTTTTAATTCCTGTCCAATTGAGTCTCATCTAATAGACATCCCTGTAGGGAATAAGGTGGGGTAGCCATAGAAACTTATTTGCTAGAGTAAACTAGCTCTTAAAAAGGAAAAGCACTGCTTTAAATTGTCAAAAGTACTATACCACATGCTTTTTGACAGATAATGGAAGATGTTATCTTGCTCTCCCTGTCCAAAGGCAGAACAATGGGAGAGTCTGGTTGTCCTTGTAGGTGGTGGATGGGACAACAGACTTTGAGAGACACTAGAGGTGCAAGAGTGAATTTGCTGTGTTGTGTACCTTAGCTCTTCAGGGTAATGCTTTCCAGCTTTATCTCTAGAAGCCTGACCTTATGTCTTGCTGAAATTGCTTTGTTTGTATTTTTTTAATTGCTGAAATCTGAAAGAAAACCTGGAGGAAAGGAACTGGCTTAGTGGATCTGGGCAAAGTGGTGTGCTGGTGTGGAAAGGAGGAACTCCTACCCTGTGGTAAAAGTTGTTTCCAGACTATAGGTCTTTCTCCACCCTGCAAGTGCAGGGGCTGATCTGCTTATGAAGCTTCAGGAAAACCCTGGAGCCTTGTAATCATAGAATGGTTGAGGTTGGAAGAGACTTTAAAGATCACCTGGTTCTAATCCCTCTGCCATGAGCAGGGACATGATGTAATGTTGATCTTGAATGTATTTGGAGACCTATTCCTGCCCAGGCTTCCCTAAGCTAAACAATTGCATAGATTACTGCAGTGTTTTTCAACTGCCCCTTGGCTGAGCTCTTTTTTTTTTTCCCAAGAGTGGAGGTGAGATGGGGAGAGGAAATGCAAGTTGGAGGGGTGTGTGTCAGGCGGTGGGTATGTACCCTCTTGCTAGAGAAAAGAGGACTCTGCCTTGCTGTCAGTTCTGCACAACTCATACCCATTGCTCCTGCCTTCAGCAAAACATGACTAAGGAGCTGAGACCTTGGATATTAAAAGCCTTGTGAAAGGAGAGGCACGTGAAGCCTGCTGATATGTTTGCCTTGTTGACTGCTGCTGAGTGTGTACTTAAGCAGAGTCAAGCTGGCCTTGTCCTTAGCTAGCATCCCATAAACATAAGCTATGATGGCTTGTGCTAAACTGATTGAGGAAGTATGGGCAGAAGGGGCTGATGCATAAGGAGCAAAGATATTAATTGCTCAGTCTCCCTTGTTCTGCTCAGTTAAAAAGTTAACTGGATGCTACTTTCCCTAGGTTCTCAGAGGTGAAGGTGATGTAGCCCTCAGCTGACCCTTCCAAGCTCCACCTCTGTTACTGCACTGACCTTTAAGCTAGTCCCATAGCTCTGTGCAAGTATCTGGACTTGTGTAAACACCCCCATCACCTTCTACCTCCTGGGCATACACACTGTTCTTCACGTTAATGTGCGTAGCCCCTTCCGTGGGGATTGTAACAGCTTTTCAAAATGCTCCACCAAGGCTGTTTTGAAGTCTGAATCCCATTGGCACTATGGGACAGCGTTACGTAGGGAGAAGACAAATTACAAGGGCTGGACTTCAGCCAGGACATAGTAGGGTGAACGCCTGACTTTTTTTTTTCTCCCCCAAACGTGCCATTGCATCTTTAATTACAAGGTTAAGACCTTTGTTTTATGACTCATCTGAAAAAACAGCACCTCCAACATAATTGCCTGAGCATGTTGCCTAGGGGACTATGGCTTATTAGTGACTCAAGAGGAACAAGTGCCACCTAATGAAATGGCATTGCCTGTTGTAATACCCCAGCCTTGCCCTTTTCATGCCTAGTCCAAGCAGCGGTTAAACCAGTGTCTCCCATAAAGGTGCGGTATGAACCCAGGCAATGCTGCAGATAAAGGTAATTCTAAGGAAGAAAGCACCCAGCTCTGAATTCCTGCTTGTTGGGCATTATCAACCCATGGAAATAGGTGTGTTCAGTTAAAGAAAAAGCAAACAGCATCTCATTTTGCCTAGTGAAGGATGAACGTGTTGCTTCAGGCTCCCGCAGAAGCTATAATAGAAATGAAAAATTGATATACTATCCTGGTGGGAATGTCACTTCCTTGGGTAATCCATCTGCCTAGGCTTATTTTGTTTGTTTCTCTGAAATACGTAAATGCAATCATTATACAATAAGAGCCTCTCTAAAAAACTTTCCTTTGATCATTAGCATGCTAATCAGTCTGGATGGATCTTCTCCTTCCCTTCCAGGTGGAGGGAAACAATTGACTCATGTAATGGGTGCCCCTTGACCACGGTGCGTTTGTTCCTCCAACCTATTGTTCTGGGGTGAACTTGGAACATTGTGTTTCTCTCTTGGACTAGACATTTGAATTGCCCTCTGATGTGTGTGTGGGTTTTTTTTTTTCTTGATGGTCATCTGGGTGTCCCTCCAGGAACCTGTGCAGCCAAGCGCTGTCTGCACTGAAACGTCTGAGCCATACTGGTCTGTGACGGGCATTAGGGCTGGGAGGTGCTGCCGTCAGTGGTGTGACTTGTATCCGTCTGGCGCACAAAGGCTCCCGGTGGACCAGGATGAATTATGATGCTTGAAAACGTGGCACACTGTGAAAGGGGGGGAGAGGTGTGGGGGTGGGAAGCACTTAACCTGCAAGCCAAAAGTTATGGGGTAGAGAGAGTCTTTGGGAAACACTCTCATACCTCAAACGAAAAGCAGGAAGCTTAATCTGTAGAACAATAAAGCAGGCAAAACCTCTTTCCTTGTTGGCCCAAATTCATCCTAGGCTTGCGTAGGTAATGTTTGATTAGCCTAATGAAGTGGGGGAAGACAGAGCAAATCTATTCCTCTTTCTGATTGCGTTTTGGCTGGGAAGAAGCATATTACGAGACAGCATCTGGTAGCAGCTTTCTAAGGGACTGCTTGGGTGACTCTTGCTCAAGGCTTGAAATAGAGCTCTGTTAGCTCACCAGGGCATGCACCTGTACAGAAAAGCTGGTGCTGCTAGCCCACGCAGTCTCAACTGTCAAATACTGTTAGCATTAAAAACAGCCAGGCTGGGCATGGGTACCAGGCTTTGATCACACCTGAAACATCTCTTTATGTGGTAAATACCCAATTTGCCAGCAGTTAATTTCAGAACTGGCACACTAACAGATAAAAGTGTGTTCCATAATGGATCATGGGGATTGAGTCCTGGTGCTGCTGCTTTGTGGGTTTGTTCTTGGTCAGGATCACTTACCATTTGTGGCTTCATGACACCCATTGGTGCAGATGGTGGTTGCTGCAGGACCCCTGCTCAGGAAGCAGGCCAAGGAAGGCTACATTGTTCTGATGTTTGTCTTCAAGTGCCAAGTACTGTTTTCATAGAAACTTTTAGGTTGGAAAAGACCTTTATGATCATTAGGTCCAACTGTTAACACTGCCAAGCTCACCATTAAACCATGTCCCTAAGTACCTTGTCCATGTCTCAAATCCCTCCAGGGATAGTGACTCTGATGGGTACTGGGAGAGGACTTTTTACAAGAGCCTGTAGTGATAGGACAAGGGGTAATGGGTATAAATTGAAATCAGGGAGGTTTAGATTAGATGTCAGGAAGAAATTCTTCACGGAGAGGGTGGTGAGGCACTGGAACAGGTTGCCCAGAGATGTTGTGGATGCCCCATCCCTGTTGCAAGGCCAGGCTGTGTGTGGCTGTGAGCAACCTGGTCTAGTGGAAGGTGTCCCTGCCCATGGCAGGGGGGTTGGAACTAGATGATCTTTAAGGTCCCTTCCAACCCTAACCATTCTATGATTCTATGACTCCACCACCTCCCTGGGCAGCCTGTTCCAATGCCTGACAGCCCTTTCCGGGAAGAAATTTTCCGTAATACCCAATCTGAACCTCCCCTGGCACAACTTGAGGTTGTTTCCTCTTGTCCTGTCACTTGGGAGACAAGATCAACTCCCACTTCTCTGCACCCTCCTTTCAGGTGGTTGTAGAGAGTGGTAAGGTCTCCCCTCAGCCTCCTCCAGACTGAACACCCCCAGCTCCCTCAGCTGCTCCTCCCAGGACTTGTGCTCCAGACCCTTCCCCAGCTCCATCGCCCTTCTCTGGACACACTCCAGCACCTCAGTGTCTTTCTTGCAGTGAGAAGCCCAAAACCAAATTCAGGATTTGAGGTGCAGCCTCACCAGTGTCAGTATGGGGGGATATCCTAATGATTATTCTATGATTAGGAGCAGCAAAATAGGATATGAAACCTTATTCTTATCTAAATGGGGTTGTTTTGATCTAAAATAAACTGGTTATTTTTATCTGAGCATAAGATACAACCTGGACTCCATTATGGTTTGTATTTTTAATAAAAGCCTCACAGCTGCTTAGCTTGTATTATTTTTGGATGTACTTGTTCAGGTTTGATAGGTCACTGAGTTGGTTAGGATCATCCTGATCTTTAGTCCTGCTGCTTTGTGGTCCTAGCCTAGCATGTCTGAGACTGATTAACTGGTTTCAAGCAGTGACTGTATAGGATATTCTGGTTAATGCTAAAGGTAATAAACAAAATACTGAAGTTGCCAATTTCAGGCAAATGTGATGCCTGCAGTATTTTCAGGCTGGCTTTGTGCTGTAACCTGGGCTTACAGTGAGTTTAGCAGTCAGATGAAGACATTCAGCATTCTTACGGTTTCTGTGTTTTTCTGTCTCTTTAGAGTCTCCACCAGCAGCGATGTCAAGAAATGGATACTTCTTTGAAGAGAGTGGCAAGTATTATTTTATGTCTTTGTGCATAGTTTGCTGTATTGGAGGGAGAGCTGTGCTACAGGGTCAGCCGAGAACTTGAAACAGGCAATACAAAATCCCTTTAGCCTAAGCAGGATGCGAGAGTGTTGCATGGTGGTTGTGTAATCTTGTACTGGAAGCAAACTCTGTGGTTTTTAAATCCTGTAGATGTCCTAGATATTCAAAGCAGTAAATAGGTATCTTCATGTTGTCATCATAGCTGTGACTATGATGGGTGGTTCCTTGTTTTTCAGGTTCTTTCATGACATTTTCCTGTAATACAGGCTGGCAGGTGTATTTGCTTGTCTTCTTCTGCAGTGAAGATCATGTGTAGGTGTTGGATCCCTTTGGAGACATCCTGCCAAGAATATCAGGCAAATTTTGGACGGCTTCGGTAAAAGCATCTTTTAGTGCAAAGTGCTAAGATCTTTTTTTATTATTATTATTCTTTGAAGCAATATTAAGTTGTGGCATTTGGAAACTTACCTGCCTCGACAAAGACAGCTGAACTGTTGGGTATGTTGTACTGAGAAAAGACCAAAATATTGTACAGCCGAACTGGAAGTGTAGCGAAGTCCCAACTTTACTGGTTTAGGAGAAGTAGCATGTGTGTGGGTAGTTAGGGAGAGATCATTCTAAGAGTTCAATTCAGTCAGCCTCTTCAGGTTGTAGTCTCTAAGGACCTGGAGCTTGGAGTATTCAGGATTTCCAAAGGGTGATGACAGAAGACTAAAATGCTGCAGCCATTTAGGCTTGTGGATGCTTATAGCTGTTATATCTTGTTCCAGGGGACAAGTCTTAAGTTAATATCTGCAAAGGGGAAGCTGAATGTCTGTCACTTGTCAGCTGCAGTAGATCCAGCATTACTATTAACAGTGCTTCCTTTTCACTGGCTTGCTTGCTGTCTCTGAAAGTGTTACATGGAGCCAATTTCTAGGAGTAAGGATGAAACTGGATGCAAACACTCATCTCTAGTAAAGAGGTGTCTTCTGTAGGCTCAGTTGCAGAATGGCAGAAAATATGCCTGACCTCAGGGAGGTTTTATTTCTTTGGCATTTGCTGGTTTTCTGAGGTCATGTGGGGCATGAGGTTTGAGTAGGTCTCCTACTAACGCTCCAGGCTTGTGGCCCCTTGGGAATGTGATTGATGCTTTCTTGAGGACTGGGAATGTAAGAAGGTGGTCCAGGTAGGGACCTGGAGAGATGACTAAGCCTTCAGCTTCTGCCTGAGAGCAGTGTAAGGGCTTGGTGAGAAATGCTGCTGTGTGATTTGGAGGAAGGACAAAGTTAGCTGTCTCCTGGAGCCACCTATTCCATCCTGAGCTCTCTTGCCACAAGTGCAGCTGCCTGTCCTAGCATCTTACGTGGAAAGGCTCTACATGCCGCCCTCTGGGACTCGATGTCTTGTCTTCCTCAACCTGTCCAAACAAACAAGAAAACCAGATACCTGGATGTTTTTGGAGCACATGTTTTCAGTGGTGGCATTTCTTGTGCAAAGCTCTCCTAGGAGATAGGTGTTTGTCAACTCAGTGCCATGGCAGTGAGCACTTATTTCTGCCCTATTTGTGTTATTACTCAGCTTCCTTCTTTGTCATAAGGAACACCTTAAAGCTACCATTATGGACTTCATAAAGCTGTGTAAGCTTCTTTCCTGTTAGGCTTCTGCATGTTTTGGGGAAGGAGGGCAGGTTGCTTGCAAGTTCCTCCTCAGCCTGCATGCAGTAATGAATGCTGCATTAACTGTGTTTGAAAATACAGTGGATTTCTTGGTTATGTCACACTCAAATATGCTCTCATTCTTGTTCCTCATTACAAACTGACCTTTTAAAGTTCAGTTGCTGTTGAGTGATGAGTCACCTTCTACTGTCTGATTTAACTGAGGGCTCGTGTGCTTCTGCGCAGAATATATGGACACCACATCTCAGGGCTTGCCAGCATAAATACTTGCATCCTTCTGTGAGGCAGCGCTTTGGTCCTCTGTACTGAAGTTTCAGGCATTAAGATTCTTGAAGACTTACTCAAAACCGTAATCAGGGCTAGAGGAAACCACAGAGAGAGGTTACCTTTTCACATCATTTCAAAACTGCTCGTTTTGAAACAAAGCTACGTAATCATCGTGCTGTTTTTCTGGCACCACTTGTTTGGATCTGCCAGTTCATTACAGAGACCAAGAGATGCTCTTGCCCCATGTTTTAAAAAAAACCCCAAACAAACCACTTCTGTAAACTGGGGCCGGGGGCGTGGCAGTGAAGGAAAAAGACGACTTCCATTGATTCCCTTAGCACTTGCTTGGTTTTTTTTCCCTATTCTCAGTAGAGAAACATCTTTTGATACTAGTGCTCTTTGCACAGTTGAGCCTTTTCTATCTCCTCCTGAGATCTTGCATATACACATGGTTTTTTGTATTGTTAGTAATTAGGATGTTTTTGTTTCTGATGATATCTGAGGCTCTGTTCAGAAATTTGTCTGTGTTTGCCAGCGTAGTTTTTTTTTTTCTTACCCTTGTTGTGTTCCCAATAGCAGCTGCAGAAATGGTAAAACCTAAAAATTGAGACTTCAGTTTTAGTTTAAACTGTTGCAGTGAGGGTAATCTTGGCTGCAGCACCAAAGCAGTGCTTTGTAAGAATCTCTTGGATATTTAATGTTCACAAAAACATACTGAAGTATTTAATTTGTAGGTCTGTTAATTACTGAGGAGCTGAGGAAGGATTTCCTAGTGAATGAATGTTAATATATGACTATTTTGGAAGCTCAGAGGGTTGTTATGGTCCCCACCATGTACTAATCTATTTGATAATGCCCTAACTGACTAAAAATCTGGAAAGTTTAATCAGATGAACCCATGTCTTTAGCTCCAAGTTCCAGTTTCCAGCATACTCTGGTCTTCCTCTATTGCTGGAAGAACTTTACTGAAAGCTACTTTTGTGTCCCTTAATGCATTGTGGAAGGTAAATGCATGCAGTATGATTGGGGGGGGCGGGGAATCTTTTTAGTAACTTGCTCTCTAGAGGCAACAATAAGCAGAAAAATAAGGAAGTAAGTTTGTGCCTGCCCTGTTAGAAGCTTCTGAAGGAGAATATGGTGACAGCAGCTGTTGGCCATGTTCTGCCTTCAACCCATGTTTGTTGTCAGTTTTAGTTGACATACCTTGCCAATGAAAATCCATGGTTTTACTCATTCTTTTGAATCTGTGAAACAAACCTTTTGCGCAAGCAAATTAAGAAAATCTGGCATGGTACAGGAACATTTCATGTTCCCCTACCCTAGTATGCTTAAGTCACTTGAATCTTCAGCAGGGTGGTTTTGTCAAATTATTTTTGCTGGCAAATTTAAGTAACTAATGAGATGATTATGTAGATCCAATCCAAACCTGAAGGTAATTAGAGTCCTGATAAACTGCAGCTCAGCAATCAATGTTCAGAAAAACTAGTTATCGAGCCCCAGAGTGGCTCTTGGCTGTCAGCCTCCTGTACCCTCCCTGTTGGAGGTGGTGGGTGTCCAGTGCCCAGAAGTGGATCAGCTCTAAGAGCATTGGAATTAGCTGCAAGTGATTAAATTCTGCCAATGTCTGATGAGCTTTTTAATTGACCCAAGAACTTTCCCTGATAAGATGTAAAACCAGAGGCTTTCTAGTTCCTCTTGCAAAATCCAGAGGAAGGAGTCCCAGCATAATGCTGGGGATATCTGAATTGTTGCATTGTTCTAATGCTGCCTCAACAGATATTGCAGCATAAATTTTTTGTCTTCCAGAGCAAATCCCTCACTGCTCGGTCTCTTCTGACTTATTAATTGGTTTTGCTGGCACAATAAATTGCAGTTGTGTTGAAGGGCCCCAAGGCTCCAGTCTGGCTTGGGATGTTTGGATATATTTTATCTGCTTGTTTTTGTTTTCCAGTTTGCAGTTCAGTTTGGTATGTGTGCTGTGGTTTTTTCTTTTTTTTTTTTTTTATTTGTCTTTAACTGTCTTGGAATTGTTTGCCTAACTAGGAGATTAATCTAAATGTCTTATGTGAAACAAATGCTTTTGCAATGGGTTTTCCCTGATGAGATGCCCAGTTTAGCAGCAGGAGATGCACTGCTGCTACCTATGGAGAGCCCAAGGGAGTTGCTTGCAGGTCTCTTGCAGATTTTTATTTCTGAGAACTGTCTATCGGGAGGCCTATAATAAAATGAACACTCCTGATTTCTGTGGGTTCTGGTACAGAACTGAAATTCCACGTGCTGCTGTGTTTTGCTAAAACAAAACAAAAAATAAAAACAAAGCCCCACTGAATTACTTGGATTATTCACAACATTTCCTAGAAATCTGGCTGCAAAATACAATACTGGATTTAATTCAAAAGTGCCTGGGTGTTGTGCCTTTTTTTTGTAGCAGATCAGTTCTTTCAGTTCTGTTACTAATTATTACCGAAGTGGCAGGAGAAACTTTATGCTTCCATCTGGCTTTTCATGACAAAAGACTGACTCGAAGTAGTGTTGGAAACATCTGACTGAAGTTACACCCGGCTGGTAGTGGAGGGATCTGTTACTTAAAGGATGAAGGTCTGGTCTTGGTGACTTGCCTGCTAGACGCTTTCTATGTCCTTTTTACAAGAGGAGTTTAATCTGTGGTCTTGAAGCATTCTGAAATCTTAGGTAATGGATTGACCTCTCTATAGCAGGTGGCCGTTATTCCAAAAGGCTGCAAACCTGTATCTGATGGGCTGCCAGTGACTGCTCAAGAGCCAGGAAGTATCACCCAACATGCTCCTAGCTCTTCTGCCCCTTAAACTACCCTTGGAGGGGCTGGGATTGGGGGATGCATATCTAAATCTCGCCTAGATGACCCAAGGAAGTCATTAATCTACCTGTGCCCACCCGTAATATTTGGTTTAATGAAGAAGGTCGTCTAACAAAAGCATGGGATGTAAGCTCTGGACCCCTCTTGCCACTTAGTTGTCAGCAGCAAATCCTCAGCAGCCCAACAATGCAGTCTGTGGGCAACCCCTACCCCCCCAGTTGTCTTCTCCTGGGCTGGCATAAACCACATCCACGTGGCTGCCTGCCGTGCAGTGGGTAAACCTCCTTAGGACAAAAATAGTGAGCTTGCCAGGGAATCTCTCCACTGTGAACCAAATGAGCAGCTTAAAGTTATAATAAGCATCCAGCTGTATGCAGAACCACTTTATTTAATCAGTGTGGCTTAAATTTTTCATTTTGTGGGAGACGACTTAGCAAAATGTGACTTGATAGCAGCCTTCGGAGGGTTTTGCTGCATGGCTACAGCACTGCAATTGTTCTTGTCTGTGAAATGGAATAATTTGGTAGGAAGGAATTTTTCACGACTGCTTTTCAGACTCTTGTGATTCAAAACAATAGGTAACCCCCTAACTCTGAAGTTTAACCTCAGCAGAAACATGTAAAGTGTAGGCAAATATTTACCTAAAAGATGCTGTTCTAGCAATATAGTTGTTGTCTCTTTTTTTTTCTGAAAAAGAGTTATTTTGGGAAGTAGGTGATTATACTGAAATCTCTGTACAAGATGTGACCAGAAGCTTGCCTGCCTTGGTTAATGTGTGAGAGTGAGGTGCTGTTTAAACCCATTTTTCTAGAATATTATGCAGATTGGAGAAGTGATAACACTTTGTACAAAGTTCTTCCTTGCCTCTCCTGAATCCTTCGATTACTTTATCCCCGCCGATATTAACTAACTGTAAGGTTATCTAACCTTTGGAGGCAACTGGAGCCTGGTTTTGTGCAAAGTGTAAAGGTCAAAAATGGAGGTGGAGGCTCCATTATTAATTGAGTTTCCTTTTGTGTCCAGTGTTGGGGATTTGGGTATTTTCCGAGTGACGCAGTGCATCTGCAAGCCTGTAGTACTTGGGAAATAAAGTAAGCCCTCTGATAGCTTAAAGCTCAGGCTGATGACTTTAGCTCAGGTTAATTAAAACCTCATGCCTTTCTTGAAAATTAGTGTCCATTGTTGGTTAGAGCAAGTTGAAAATCCATGGGAGTGGAAAAATCAGATTTTAAAATCAGATTTAAAAGCTGACTTTTAAATTTAATGCCAACATCATGACTAGTTTTTAGGTAGATACAGGGCTTAATTCTCTTGTTCTGTAACACATTTTGTTGCAGCTGAGCACTGGGGTGCTCAAAAGAACCGTAGCTGACTTTAGGGTGATGCCCATGTCCCAGTTGATGCCCCTTTCCCTTTAAAAGCTACTGAATATGTGTTATCATTGCTTCTGTTGTCCTTCTGTACGTGACCTGTAATTCTTCTGAGAAGGTGGGTGCAAATAGCTCTTGGGTTCTTGCAAACTCCTGCACTTGACTGACTGCAGCAGGGCTGGCTGCTTGGCTTGTCCGAGGTTTATGTCTTGAAGCACTAATAGTGGCGCCAACTGCTGGATTTCAGTTCTGAATGGATCAGTGACAAAAATACCTAAAGCAGTGATGTTAAAAGGAAAGTCTTTGCTTTTCCCAGGGTGAAACCTCTGAGGCTGCTGAAGCAGACTGGAGCATAGGGCATACTGCTGCTTCGAGTTCTGGTGAGGTGACCACAAGAGCTGTTTGGCAAAGCTGGTGAGAAGGACTTTCCTGCAATTTGCTGCCTTCTGTGCCTAAAAACTCATTTGAGAAATCTGAGCTGGCTTTTAGTGTGGCTAGCTGATTGTGTTGGATTTGGCAGTGGTGAGCTCAAAAACTCTCGTAATGTAACTTTAGCTTTCTGATGTTTTGAAGAATTTTTGTAGGAGGCAGCAACTGCTGCTTCTGAAGAAGAGATGTCACCCCATGATTCTGGAAGCTGGGGCTTGGATTTTGCTCAGGGAATAGGCATTGCTGTGCAAACAGGTGCTATACATGAGAATAAATTTCCAGACTTACAGGACTACCTTGGAAGTTGAGGGTAAAAATCAGTGGTTTCCAGAAAACTGCTTTGAGCATTCAGAGTGTTAATGTAGCATATGTGGTCCTTCAGAAATAAAGCCAGGAATTCTCATGGGGACTTGGCAGAGGTCTAACTTTTGACAAGTTTTGATCTTCACTTTCGTATTTTGCCCTGCTAATCTAGTTCCATGGATATGTACCTTAATCTCATCCATGTAACTTTTACTAAAACAGTAGCAGCAATATATCTGCCTAGACAAAGAAGTGTAGCATGCACATGTCCAGAACTGTGCAACATCTGGGTAATGCCAAAAGAAAAAAATGCCCCATCTCCCCTAGAACCACCTCCTTAGATAATTTTTCTGGCTTGCTGTGCTAAACTGTCTGAAGCAAAGTGTGTATAGATGCATTTCACTGCTAACCTCCTGATTAGTGTGCATGCTGCATGCAGATGTTGATAGAAATACCATGATTGGCTTTGTCTCCTCTGAGGCGCATGAGAGGTTATGCTGGGGCTGTGTCTGGCTTTAAGTCTCAACCTGGGATGTGAGATGATGGCTTTTTTAGTAATATAGCTGCTTTTCTCCCAGGAAACTGAGTTTGATTAAGATTTGGCTTTCTTGGACAAGTCTGCAGCCCCTGGGCTGTGAGTGCTGCTCCCATGGAGCAATTAAGCTTTTTTAGGGAATGTATATGATGTGGCTGAAGTTGTGCTTTCTGCTAACTACTACTCTGCTGATTTTATTAGTCCAGGTGCAGGTGGGAGAGGTAATGCCATCTCTGATGGCTGCACTTCAATTCACTGCTCTTCCTGACAGAGCTCTGGGCTCTTAAAACTCAGTTCAAAAGCAATACAGCTGCAGGGCAAGAACATTGTCAGAGTTGAGGGCTGGTAGTAGCAGGACTGGGAGAGATGAAGTGGCTCTGGGAAGGTGATGAGAGTAAGGAGAGAAGGCTCGTGATGGTGGTTGAGATACTGGAGCAAGGCAGGCCTGTGCCAGGCATGAATTACAGAGGAAGGGGGTGATGCTTTAGAGGAGAATGGCTACAGAAGCTACTTCTTTTTTTTTCTCCCTGCACCTGCATAAAATGGAGGGGTGGCTTATTTTACTCTTGCATATGATGGGCATGTGTAGTACAGAAAGACTTAGGGTCAAAGTGTCTGACTATAAAGTGT
Source organism: Eurypyga helias (assembly GCF_000690775.1). NCBI lineage: Eukaryota > Metazoa > Chordata > Aves > Eurypygiformes > Eurypygidae > Eurypyga > Eurypyga helias. Next base: position 25,838 of record NW_010239327.1, read on the forward strand.
TGTTCAAGGTACAGGAGGGCTGCACTGATCTTCTCGGTCAACCTTAACTCAGTTCCTGAGTCTGGCCTCCTACTCAGTAAAATCTTTCTCTAGTGCTTTTAGACCATATTTCAGGCTGAAGTGGCACTTCCTGTGCTCAGAGGGCTGACTCACCCTGTCATGTAGCTCATGGTGCTTCAGCAAATGCTGCCTTGGTATGAAGGTGGCAATCTGCAGTGATAGACATTGGCGGGGGGAGAAGGGGGCCACCATTTTTGAGATCTTAAACTCTTCCCTAGCCAATTTGAGGCAGAATGCAAAGGTGTCTAATGCTGTCTCCATCTCCCTGAAGCAACTGCTGGTGGCACAGGCTATAAGGTATTACTGAGACTGTGCTTCCATATGGAAACCTGATTGATATTTAGACAAATTGTCCAGCAGCCATATCAGATCCTGCTCTAAACTTCTGCGAAAATACCAGTCAGACTTTCAGAGGAGCTGAACAGTTTCTGCTGTTGCTTGTGGCATCTGCTGCCCTTCAAGCAGTAATGGTGGCATTCGGCGATCATCAGGCGATGGGGGGAGAACAGCTGCCAGGGCTGGAGGCAGCTATTGAGCTGTACAGAGGAAAGGGGCATCTGCCATGCACACAGCTCATCATCTTACCTCGAGGTGACCCTGTGTTTGACAAGCTTAAGCTAGTTGTGGTTTAGTCTGCCAGGAATTTTAATTGGCTGAAGAACTCCAAAGCAGGAGTGGTTTGAAACCTTGAGGTGGCTTAGTGACAAAGCAGACACCTGCCCTGGAGTGTGGTTCCTGTACAGCCCAGGTTTGGGATTATTTGCAAGCTGACTGTTTTGTCCTTCCCTTGCCCAAGGGACACAAGGCTCAGCTGCCTTTTGTTTTGCTCTTTCCTCCCTAAAGAGGGAGGAACAGAGGATGCTTCCCCTGCCAGAGTCCTCGCTGACCTCTGCCCAACCCTCTGATTTTACTCCACCCTTGCCCTTCTTCCTGCTCCTGTGCTGCCTCTCTCCTGTCTCCAGCCCCCCCTTGCCTTTGGGGCACGCTACTGCTGTGCTGTTACCAAGCCAGTTTCAGTGGGCTTGGGAAGTGAATTGCTTGGCTTTTACCTATCTGCCTTAATTGCATTGGGACAGCAGGGAAAACCTCAACAGTGTGCTCTGAGCTGTGTGCTTGAACCATCTTGCTCCCACATGCCTCCCATCTGACCCTTTGAGCGGGAAGGATGGAGAAGCACAAACCTGTTACAACTTCCATGGGTCTACAGTCTTGGATATGGTTGAGATGGAAAAGCCAGGATCATGGATTTTAGCCCACTCCAGGCTGATTTTTGGTTTGCAGGGCTGCCCAAACTCTTTTGTCACCAGGGATTGTCAGCACTGGTGGGTGCTTTACTTTGCTGAAGAGAGGTTATGGTGTCCATCATGCATATTTCGTAGGAACCACACCCCAACTTTGGCACTTTGCTTGGGATTGAGATGCTTGCATGGGGCTTTGTAGTACTTCCAGTGCCAGCAGGCACCCTGTCTGCATGTTGTCCATTCCCCCAGGACACAGGCTGCCCCTCAGCCCTGGCACATCTGCTAGCCTTTGTGCAGATGTTTCATACCTGCTGGGGCCCACAGTGCCATGATACCTTGGGTATTGAGTTCAGCTGTTTTCCTCTGCTCTTCAACTCAATTTTTTCTTGGCTTTCAACAAGTTTCCATCGTGCAGAGATGGAAACAGCTGTCCAAGCTGCAGCAGCAGAGGATAGCAACCTTGGTGTGTTTTTTCTGGCTGTCTGGCAGGCTGTGTGTGGACAGCAGCAACCTGGTTGCTTTTTGAAGCCTCCAGAGCAGTTCTGGTAGGACTTATCCACATTTGTTCCTGTCAAGCAGGTAGATGAAAGAGGTAGAGATCTGGAGGGGGATTAATCTAATTTTTTTTTTCCCCTGGGTTTTCTATGCCTCAGGCAACTCTTGCCTGAGTGCTTGAAGCCCCTGCAGCCCTCCTGGGGAGATACCGAGTGCTTGGGACGAGTGCCCGGTTGGTGCATTGCTCGTGGCAGGAAGCACTGCAGCCCCTGTCCTGCCTCGCTGAGTTCCTGTTTGTGGCCTCCCCACTTGTGTCTTGTTTTGAGGTGGCAGGCTGTTTAGCTCAAGATCCCTCCGAAACCACGTGCACAGCTTTCAGCTGCTGCTGCATCTACATTTTCTTATATGAGGCTTTAAAAAAAAATCCATTAATGTTTTAGTTTCCTTTCAAGCCTCTGCTTAGAAGCTCACCCTTTTCATTTTGCTGTGCCTAAAGAAAGCTAATGAAATATATCCCTCCTGCTTCAAATTAGGCATAAAAGACTTGAGAAGATGGGTAGAAGCTGCTGTATAATCCTAGTAATGTAAAAATTGACATTCTATAATGTCCCTAATTCTCCTAATTAAACATGATACACGAGCATGCCACAAGAGTCCTCCAGCTGCTTCGTAATAAAATGTTGCAGTGAACCAGCTTGCTGTTGAATGAGGCTAGGTTAAACTCCTAATTAGAAGCATTGCAAAAGGCAAAAGAGTTGTCCAATGTAATCAATAGACTTGTTTAGCTTGCTGGGTGCTGCAGCCTCTTGTGACCTGCTCCTCTGCCCCATGGGGAGCTGTGAGTCTGTCCATCTTGGATGTTCCCTTAGAAACCCTCCCCCTCTAGCCCCCCTGCCTCTCATTTCAAATTGCTGAATCCCAGGTGAAATGGCTGCCTGCCAGTGACTGGTGAGCTGTGGCTCTTGCTTCTGGGCCATTGGTTGGTGTTTTTTGTGGTTTCCAGTTGGAGTTTCTTCCCTGTTTTTATCTGAGGAGCGAGGCATACCCCTTGGATTTGCTACTCACATCACTGATTTGGTGGGCAGGCCTGTGTGCAAAAGCCTGTGCTGTTGCCCAGCCAGGCTCCAGAGTGGCTATTCAGACACATGCCTGAGGCCACCCTGAAATGTGTTGAAGCTAATGGCTTATAATTTTCAGTCCTTGCCGGATGAGGGCATGAGAAGCCCTTCCTGAGGCCCCATGATCAGTGGGCATGTCTGTATCCTGGCAGCTCTGGGCCCCAGTGTGGCCCACGGACCCACTAACCGCCCTCCCCATGTCGTCGGCAGGGTACCTCAAGTGTGACACGGATGATGGCTGCGAGGCCAAGGAGGAGACAGGGGGCGAGGAGCTCTTCGATGCGGTGAACTCCTCCATCGTCTCAGGGGACAGCATCCGATTCTTTGTCAATGTCAACCTGGAGGTGCCGCCGAACGCCGCTGGTGAGTACTGCCCCCGAAATGGGCCTGCGAGGCGCGGTTGCTCCTCACTGCGAAGCTTCGCAGAGGGTTGTTTCAGGGTTTGTGTTTTTTGGAAAACCTAACAAATGTCTGGCTGCTGAACAATTTGTCAGTCATCTGCCTGAAATGTCCTGACTACTTTTATCCCCCCTCTTTTTTTTTTTTTCTTAAAAAGACCTTGAGTTTGGGGGCCTTGGGCCTTGCTGTCACCCTTTCTGCTGTGGCCTGATAGCTGGAAGAAAGCTGTTTCTAATGAGAAATCAGGATTTTGGGGGTGTGTAGTCCCTTTAGGTACTACAAACATGGCTCTGGAACTTTCCGAGGGTTTTGGAGTGGGTTTTTTATTATGTTTTAATTGAAATGGTAGAGGTGAGTCGAAGCTGTGTCTTGCCTGGGTCAGTTGCTACTCTCCACAGCAGCTGGTGAGGGAAGAAAGTGTAGAGGAACTTTTGGGGTTGGACACATGCCTTTTGAGTTTAATCATCGTGGCAAGAGGCAGGCAGTACTTACACCTGCTGTGTTAAGGCAGACAGCAAAAATGAGGAGAAAACCATCCTGTTAAACATATCTAATGGAGGTAAGGCTCCTGTGGCATGCAACTATGCCTGCTAACAGGGAAGTGCTGTTGTATGTCATGCTCAGTTTATAAATACAAATGACCTACTCCAGGTGAGGGCCCAAGGGTAAAGCTCCCCTAAAGGTGATTTAGAGGGATCTGGGCCTGCTGCAAGGCAGCTTCACGCAGGGGAGAAGGGGATGGCATTTGCTGATGTATGCAGTGGGTGGAGGGGTGAACCCACAAGTGAAACACACCTCTGGGATTTCCACCCTTGGGGAGCTGTGAGGTTGGCTTTGAGTGGTGGCTTGGCTTGTACAGGCTGAGTCTTTTGGGAGGAGGTAGAGGAGAGTTGCTCAAAAAGCAAGAGGCAGAGAGTACTTCACAGATCAGCAGAGGGACTTTGCATCAGGCTGGTTCTGCTGGCACTGGGGTTGTGCTGCTCCTCGAGGGAGATGGCTGAGAACAAAGGAAGTGGCTATGAAGCCATGTTGCAGGTGGGCACACCTGCCCAAAACTATGCTCTTTGTGTACTCCCTGCCAAGCTGGCATTGTTTAGAAACTTTGCCCAACATGGGAAGCAAGACAGAAGGGACTTCCAAATTAGCCGAATTCACACAAATTGTGAAGGTATCTAAACCATTTGCTATCAAACTTAGCTCGAGGGGTCGCTTTGGTCTCTAGCACACCATTTTAATATTCTCTGCTGAATGATGAAGCAGGAGGGCTAGCAAAACCTGCCTTTAGTGGTATGTGCCTAGGAAAATGCAGCTCTGGGAGACAGCAGCAGCCTGGGTTTCATCTTGGCAGCTGGAGGCAGGCTGGAGCCTGCCTGTGTGGGCACTGACTACTTTGGAGATTAAACACAAGGGCTCTGGATTATACTTGGTGTCACAGTATTGGAGAGTCCTTTAAATTTGCTGAAAGTTATTTTTAAATTATAAGCAAATCCCCATTGATCTCTAGTGAGCAATTATTGGAAACAGTGGTACAGACTAAGCATGGCCTGGACCTCCGCTAGAATTGGAGTGGTGGCTTTAACTTGGGAATAATACCTAGCAATTTTCAAGCCTGCAATTTTACAAATGCCATCTTAATTGAAAGATTTAAGGAGAACTCTACTCTGCTATGACAAGTCTGGTCTTAATGCCGTGGGGTGCATTGTTCGGGGATGAGGAATGCAAGTGCTGTGGATTCTTCTGTGTCTGAAGAAGCTGACTTTCCTTATGTGTCCTCCTGGGCTTTTTATAAGTGTTTTTGCTTCCATTCAAAACAGGACAAAAAATGCTTCCTTATTTCCCTCAAGCACTAATATTTGTGATGGTGGTATTAGTTATGTCATTTTTCTTCAGCTGAGATGTTTAGGATTTTTAAGGAAAAGTGGACTACTTGTGTGCTGGAGTCCCCTTTCTAAATGTAAGGATGGAGATTTTAAAAATGGGTTTCAGGCAGAACTGAAGTCCAGGCTTTCAATAAGGGCAGGTGTGAAATCAGACTTACTATTTTTGGTTTTCCATGACAGCATCAAAGTGGTCCAGTTAGCCAAAATCTGGGTTTTTCTCTGTGAGCATCAGGCACAGGATCCCTCAGGCTCCAGGTGTTGAGTTTCTTCCTCAGAGGTGATTTTGCTGAAGCATCTTCCAGAGTTGATTGCATACATACTAAATCAGTCTCTAGCTGTGGAGGGCATGGCTGATTCTCCTAGAAAGCTGACTTCTCAGGTGGTTGAAAGTGGCTGAGAGCCCCTTAAGCTCTTCTAGTGGGGGTGGGGGGACATACCCTCTTCACAAGCTTTCTAAGCTCTTTCCAGGAAAGAGGTTTAACTGTGCTATGGCTGAGGTATGTCTGGGAGTAGTTTAACTCTGCAAGGGAACACTTTTCTGAAATGCCCTTGTGTTGCTGCTCTCTGGGTGCTTTGGGCTTTGCATTCCTGGAACAAAACTGAAGCTAAGCAGTTGCAGTGCTTGTCTCCAGGAAGACAAGCTGAAAAGAAAGGAAAAAGAGAAACTCCACAGGTTTTGTCCAGGATATGCAAGATCTCCCAAACACCTCACTTCCAACCCCCAAGGGAGCTGGTGCACCAGGATCCCACAAGATCCTCATGTGCTCTTTAAACAAAAGTGGGAATGTTTTTGTCTCCATCTTATTTTCTTGCCTTCTCCAAGCTGGGTGAAACCTTTGAGTTGAAAGGGACTCCCTGTGCCAGGGGGCTCGATATTGCCCTCTTGTGTCATGTAACACTTGCTGGGCCTTGGGTGGTTGCTGCCTGGCTGGGGAGGGACTGGCCATCTTCTGCAAAGAGAGCTCTCCAGTTCTGCCTGCTCTGATTTGCTCCCTAGTGTTAGATGCACTCACAGTATGAAATACATTCATTCAATCTGCAGCAGAAAAAAACATATGACCTGACGTGAAACAAGATAATTAGCTGCTCTGTGATATCTGTGAGCCTTTCAGTGCTTGTTCTGATTGTCAGTTCAGCCTCTTGGCCGAACAGGGTGTCCAAATTCTCTCCTGTTGGAGACCTTTTCTGGCGATCTGCTGTGAGGTTGCTGCCCACCTTAGTGCAGGGATAAAAGATCCAAAAATCCTATCTGGGGAGGGGATAATTTGGTACTTCAGGGGCTGGGTGCTGGCAGGCAATGTAAGTGGAATTATAGATGTGGTGACAGCTCTGCCATCATCCTGTCGAGCTGTTAATCTCCGTATGATGGATGTACAGCTCGTTATGAGCTTAATTGGATGCACTTTACTGTAATTCTCTTTTAAAAAGATCGCTGTGTGGGATTAAACGTTGAGCCAACAAAACATAGCATGGCCCATAAAACGATGACAATTAACCATTGTTATAAAATGCTGGGCTGTGTGCACAGATGTGTATAAAACAGGATAGCTTGAAATCTAGATTTGAGATATGGCCCATCTCATTTTTAATTAATACTGGCTGCTGTTGCATGGAATATTGAGCCCAAATCGGCACACATGCCCAGGCATTAAAATGCTTCTCAGTCTTGACACTCGAGGTCTTTTTCCTGTGTGTTTTTTTTTTTTTTTTTGCTTCCTTGCTGTAGCTGATGAAAGCCTTGTTTTGTTCTCTTCTGCTTCTTATCCTTCCATCTTAGGTTTTGGTGGCAAGACTTATGTGTTTTGGGCAAACATTGGTAGCTTCAATGTGAAGGCGGTTCTTTTCCCTGACAACTGTGCCTGTGGTCAGAGAGGGAACTTCCACCATGAGCAGGGGTCTTGCCTTTCCTGTGCTGCATGTGGAAAATCCAGCTTGATGCTCTGCTCCCTGGGAATTTGTACAATAGGGCGAGGAGCATTGATGGATTTGTGCAGTGGGGGTGGGGGGACCTGTCACTCCTGGGCAAACCTCTTTCCTCTCCTGTCTGATGTGCTACAAGCCCTGCTTATTTCAGGTGAGCCATGTAGTGTCTTGCAGGCTCATACATGGCTTTACAACTGCTTTCCTGTTCTTTCACCTAGCTATAAGTGAAAGAACTTATAACCCTTCTGTCTTAGTGCTATAGGGGTGTGAATTTCACTGACTCTCTTTGTATTTTATACGTGGGCTTTTCCATAAATCCCTCTGGAGCCTGGGCTGCAGGTGTACGTACCTTCATCCCTTTGGCCTGTTGCAGGAATGTCGGACTAGGGGATTCAACCACTTGCTGCTTTGTTTGCAGAACACTTGGAAATAAATCCATCCAAAGGAATACAGCAATCTGGTTTAGGGCTGAGCCCTAATGTTGGTGGACAGGCAATACAAACATCATTTGTTGCAATGGGTCTGCAAAGTGTGTGGGGCCACAGCTTTGCTCTTGACTCTTGACTACTGTTCTTGTCTGCTTGGCAGCTCCTTTAAATCAGACAGACTAATATTTTCATCATTTGGACCTTGTTCTTGTAGTTTGGGGTTTTAAAACAATTCACCTTCTCCTCCTTTCCCCAGATAGCAACAGGGGTTTTCACAGATTTTTTTTTTTTCCTGAACTTGGGCATGGTTTATAGGGATTTGTGGAGCTGTAGTTGCTCAACTTTTGCAGTATGTATTGCTCTTTACAGCTGATGCTCATACCTGGTGGTTTTAGCTGCAGAGAGGTGCCTGAAGCAGTTTTGGGGGGGAAGAAGGCAAAATCCTGACAGCAGCAAGAAGCCAATCAGAAAGCAGGATGTGGCTTTGTCCGGGGTGTGTGTGGGGAAATAACGGAACACAATTTATGCTTCATGAGGAATTAAAGCCTGTTCCACCCTCTGGACAATTGATCATTCCTAGATACGGAGAATCAACAGTTTCCTGTAATCCACTCCAGAAGCATGCACGTGCACACCCGCCGCCACTGCTCTGAGCAAACACGGTGCACTAACTCATGGCCCAGCCCCTGCAGAGATGACTTTTTTTCTTTAAGGGGACGAGGAGAAAAGCTAGTTGCTGGCGCCAAGGATATTCCAGAGAGAGTAGCGTCCAGAGACAAGTGGTCTGGGCCTGAATGGGTATCATTCTGCACACAATAGTCACATTTCCTCACATTAATACCAAGGTCCTTTTTATGTCTCAAGGCACAATACTGACCCACGCGTTCCATCTGATAACTCCTGTTTTAGCAGTTTGATGTCAGCGTGGGATGTTGGACTCCTGAAGCTTCCTATACTCTAATGGAAAGTGGATACATGGATTGTGTGGCAGGGGGAAGAAGGCTTCCTGAATTTCCTGAGAGGGTGTTTTGAAAGCAGTGCTGCTAAAGCCTAGGGAGGTGCAGAGGGTTTTGGGTAGCGTGGGGTGGTTCCTGCACGAAGGCAAAGTTCTGCCTTTTAGGTGCTTCTCCTTGAGTTTCCTTCAAGACAGCTTCCCCTGGGATTTTGAGTGCCCTGTCCCTCTAGTTGGCATGGAAAAAAAGCACCTTTCTTCCTACCCCAAACTTACTGACAAGACCTATTGCAGCTTTTAAAAAATCTGGTTTTGTTGTGAGTGCACATCTGAGGAGTTTGGGGGCGTGACGAGTGACACAGCACTTGGCACTCTTATCTTGTCCCTGGCTCTGTACGAGAGCCCTAGTCAGTCTGTGCTGTCCTCTCTTTCCAGCTCCTCTGTGTTGGCCAGAGAGGAGTGCAAGGCGATAGTCCTTCACCTGCCTGGCCATTGCCATGTCTCTGCTGAGTGTTACTTGTGTGAGGATTTCTTCCCCACCCTGCCTGCTCCTTTCCAGCCTGCTCCAGAAACTTACAGCTAGTTGCTTATTCCCACCTTCAACCTGGGTGTTGGTTTAAGAGCGATGGACCTTGTTGATTTTAGGCTTTCTACTGCAGCTCAGCCCACCACCCTGCTGTGGGAATGTGGGACAGTTGGGGCACAATGCTTTATCTAACGATATTTAACCAAAATGTCTCAAGTCTGACGGGGATGAGTCCAAACTTGGCACAACCATGACAGGGACAGTAAAGCAAAGGATCCTTGTGAGATACTCCTTTTACAATCCCTCTCTGCTAGTGATGAGTTAGATGTACCTCCACTGCTTCTAACAAGCTCCTATCATGCCATGTGCTGATGTATTTTTATCTATATATATATTTTTTTAAGGCAGCTGACTTTAAAAGCAGAGCAGTTTTTTTTGCTCTTGCTGTGGTTCCACACGAGTGGTTGAGGCTTCGATTTGCTCAGACCCCTGAAGATAACCCAGATAAAATATCTTTTTTTAATAATAAAACTCTCCAAACCTTGAATATTTCCACTTAACACCAGATCCTTGATATTTTTCTGTGAAAACCATAGAAGTGCTAATGTAGTATTCTGCTCTGATTAGCCTACTTATCGTGCAGATGTACTGGGGAGTGAGTGCATGTAGATACCAAGTCATGTGCACTGACACCTGCACAGCCAAAAAACTTCTGCTCTTCAGTTTCCACTCCCTTATCCCAAAGAAAAATACGGTCTTAAGATGCTGCAGACATCCAGCCGTGGCTTCACTCCAAAGGCTTTGGGTTTTCTGGGGTGTTAAGGGCAGCACTGGGGACCTGTACAAGGGAAGGGATAGAAAAGGGATCTTACATGAAAGGAGATCTCTTAAGGCAAAAGGTGAAAAGCCTTAAATTTCAGCATATGACTCTCATGGGGTTGTTTCCAGGGCTGTCTTTGCATAGAAGATGTCATTATCTAAATAGGGGGTGGAAGGGAAGCAATTAGGGAATTTCATTTCTCCATGTCGCTATAAGGGATGTTATGTAAAGGGCAGCTGGGATGAAACTGCTTTGGACCATAGCAAATAAATTTCCTGCTACATTTAGTGCTTCCAAGTATTAAATCTCCTTGTTTGTCGAATCTGGACTGGTCCTGTTCTTCTACAAATGGTGGGAAAGAAAAAATGGAGATGTACCACAATGCCCTTGCAGGGCTCTGAGTGTGCTAACATGAGGCCACGAGTGCAAGTCTGATGTTGGCAATTCATCACTGTTGCTGAAACTGAAGTGAACTCCCAGCGAGTCGCTTGTAGTGTATTCAGTGATGTTGCGTGTGTGCATCTTAGAAATTCGGGATGTGTGGTGCCTTGATGTGGCTGCCAGGGGGATGTTGGAGATGTGTTGCTGACTTTTTGGTTTTCCCCTGGGCAGAACCTGGAGCACAGCCTAACAGATAAGGTCAGCCACCCCTGGCAGCTCTCCTTTAACTATGTGTGAGGACAGAGATAATGCCCATAGCTAGCTAGCTTGCCTAAAATAAACTTTTGCAGCCTGCTTTGTCCTGCAAGGAGGGCCACAAAATAGAGATGAAAATTTTATATGGCACTGACCTCTTATTTCTGCTTAAGTATCCTTATCCTGATATTCAGGTGTGAAATCTAGTTATTGCTCCATGTAGTGAGACATAACGGATGATCAGTGGGTATTTTCTTTCTTGTTGTCAGTAGAGGGTGAATCCATGTTTTTCTGTATCAGTTCTGTCTCCACTAAGGGCTCCAAGGATTGAGAGCTGCATCTTTGCAGGTCCTCCATAACTGGAAGGAAGCAGTGATGGTACCATGAAGGAGGAGAAAATGGGTGGCAAGCTGGTGGTGGCTGGTCTTGGGCTTTAGCCAAACCATTTCCTAGTGGCTGTGTCATGGGCAACCTCATGCAGGCTTCTATCCCACATTGCCTACTGGTTCCCCCTGCAGTAAACAAATGGGTGGTTTGCAAGCCAGGCAGAAGTGTTCTTGGGAAGTCTGTCTCCTTTTTCCTCATTTTTCATGTTCCAGTGGTTTGCTACTATCCCTTAGTAATGTTATAACACTCCAGTGGGCCTTGGAGATAACTGGGATCGCCATGGCCATATCAGTCTGTCTCCTTTTCCTGCATCAAGTCTGACTGGCATGTTGCTTGAGTGAAATGATGAATGAGGCTCTGGGCCTTTCAAAGCATCACCTCCATACCCAGAACAGCTTTTTTGAGAAGTTAGAAAGACTCTGGTCCAACAGATGTAATTAGATGGTTTTGCTTGTACTGATAAAACAGTGCTTGGTGCTCATCCGAGATGAGTACCTGAGAGAGCTGTCATTGGAGAAGATTGATACATGCTTGAAACCGATAAGAGGAACCAAGAGTTGCAGCATGATAAAAGGACAACATGAATTTCTGTTGTGTTTGCGTGCATCTGTAAGGACAAGCTTGAAGATATGCAGATATCTTTTTAGCACGTGCTTGCTGTTGTTCAAGGTTGTGGGTATTTTTTTGTCTCTGTAGAACTGTCTTGCAAGAGGAGGAAAACCAAAACATATCTTCTCTTCAATGAATATTTATGGCTTCCAAATCTTCCAGCATACTTTTGCATGTGTAATTAGGCTGTAACTTGAGTGTTGGATAACTACAAATGTAGGAGCCTGGGGAAAACGCTTGATGTTTCTGGTTTATTTGGGTGCTTGCTTTTTAATAATAAATAGCATTTTTTAGATGAAACAGCTTGTGTTTTCAAAAAAAAGTGTCAAAAGCATTAATAATTGGGACTGTTGCACCAGCAGACTTGTCTTTGTTTAGTGATGCATTTAATCACATCTATGGCATCCAAGTGAACATAGGGAAAAGTTGGGTGGTGTAACTAAAACCTCTGAACTATCTTAGTTTGTTTAGAAGGAGATGAAGGCAATCCTTTCCCTCTTCTCTACTGCAGTTGACTCTGCTCCCAGTTTGAGTTGTAGCCCTTTAACCCCACCGTGAACATGACTCGAATTACTATTTGATCAGGGATGGTTTTGGTTACAGCACCTTTCTGTGTGCAAAAATAAATTACTTTTTTGAGTTTTGGTGTTTTCATGTGAATTGCATCCTCGATAAGCTTATTTTTTCAGACAGTAGCAGGGCTGGGCTTGAAGATGTCTCTGTGTGTGGTCAGCCTTGTGAAATGGGATTGCAGCAGTTTTTATAGGTTAGGATTTGGAAGTTCAGATCTGGAAAAGAAGCAAAAAAGCCTCATCTGAATAGCTGTAACTCTGTGTTACATATCTGTACTTTTCCACAGCTTGGCCTCTGGAAAAGTTTCTGGTCTTCAGTAGGTTTTTTCCATGCTGTCACTGTGCTCATTTGAATGAAAACTGTTCATGTGTTTTGGTAATACCTCAGTCTTGTGGGTTTTTGCAGAGCATGAAGATTAGGACTTAAGGAGAAGGGTGGATAAAACAGTACCTGGGGTACTAGTGATGCTGCAGAGAAGCTGCCTTGGATGCAAGCAGTACGGAGTGGGCTTGTGGCAAAAACTGGGTTTTACTTGTTTGCTAGCTTATACCCAAAAAATTGCTTCATAGCTATCCTAAGGAAATGTTAATGTTAGTGCTTGGAAGCTTGAACTGTGAACTTCCCATGTACCCCTGTCCCTGTATCTCAGCTGCATATTAAGTGACATTTGATAGTCTCTAAACAGTAGTTTTCTTTCCCAAGAGCTTTGTTGCTTTACGGTTAGATTTATGGAGGCAGGGTGGTGAGTTGACAGGACATTAATGTGGTCATCTTCGAGTCACTGCATGTGATCTCTTGCAGCCTGCTCCCTTTGAAAGTGCCTGGGTGTTATTGTTGATTCTTTAACGAGGACAAGAATGGTTTCCAAATGAGCATGACTCATGCAATTTTAGCCTCAATCTATCAAATAACGATGCATCGGATTAAATGATTACCTAAAGGATTAGGAGTTAGTGTTTTGTTTTGTGGTGGGGGAGGTGTGGGGAGTTGGGGGAGAAGTGGAGAGTAAAAATACATAGGCGATCTGGAAGAAGCTGCAAGACACACACCTTAGCTGGTCAGATGATGCCAAAAGTTGCTTCTACACTTGGTTTACACTTCCAAAGTGGGAAATGTGAAAATTGTATCTCTAATTGTCTCTAGAGATTGTCCTCTGCCAAGAGTGATACTTCATCTTGTACTGAGCCTTCTGCTTGGTTACTGCTGCCTGTTGGGTACCTGTTACCCTGTGATACTAATTCTTTTCTGATTTTTTTTTCCCCTCTTTCCAGCTGAAAGTGAAAGTGCTGGCTGTGTGTTACTGCACACATCAAGGAAGGTAAGTAGGGATGCTGTGCGATCAATTTTTTTTTTTTTTTCCCCCTGTTACCTGGAAGCAAGGAAAAGGGTCTTGAAACATTCCTGGAGGGGGTGGGGAGTGGGGAGGTGTGCTTTACTGGCCTGAAGAGAAGGGATATTAATGTCTTTCCTTGAATTCCTCTGGTTTTAAAACCTAAAATACCATCTGCTGCTTGTTCTCCAAACAATTTCTCTGATTCTGATTGTTCCACTGCTTTTTGTCTGAGACAATTCCTTGACATGTTAATACATCACTTTCTCTTCTGCAGCTGCCTGCAAAGGGATCCAGGCATACACTATAGACACTCAGGCTGCTGAGCTTCTCTTGAGCCAAAAGCAGAAACACTCAGTAGACATTGCTGCGATTCGGTTTCCTGTTTATTCCAGCTAATCAGATCTGCCTT
>NW_010239327.1:39647-50172 GCF_000690775.1 Eurypyga helias
GGAAACATGCAGTCTAGGAGGATGATTAGGAAACAACGTTTAGTTTACACATGCTCTTGAGACTGTAACTCAATAATGATAAGGTGAAAATACAAAAGAACCTTAGGCTGTATTACTACAAACCAACTATGAAAGTACACAAAGTGTGCAGAGAGGAAACAGGTTGATATTTAATGACACATGAAATCTTGATCTTTGGGGCTGTGAGGCATGGTTCATGGTGCTTTTAAGTTGTCTTGACTGTTGCCTTGTCTGCTGTTTGGAGGGCTGGCTGTTTGCATGAAAACTTGTAACATCGCTGATCCTGGGAAATCATATCCTGCCGGCTTCGTGGAAGGTTGTAGCTTGGGTTCTTAAATCTGGCTACCAAAGCTTTGGGGGCTTTTTAGGGATCCTAGAGAGCTTTTTAACTCTGCTTTAGACCTCTAAGCTCAAATCTTGAAAAGGTGTTTCAGCAGGCTGAATTGGTAGTGTGAGGAAAATGTATAATAGCTTTAGTAGAAGAAACCTTGCCCCCAAGTGAAAAACAACAACAACAAAAAAACCCCACACTGCACAAAAAAGCCCACTAAAAAAATCCAAACCGCATGCAAAACCAACAAAAAATCAAGATTGATATTAAGTCATAGAAGTTGAAATAAGCCATTCTGTGCTTAGGAATGGAAATGTCCTTGTCAGTAACTTGTCTTGCCTTATACAAGTGCCAAAGTTCTGAGTTGTATACGCTTGACTGAAAGTAACTTAAGAACTTAATTGTTTAAAGTGCAAATTCTAAGCCCAAATGCTGGATCTGCCTCTGATAAGAAAGACTTGGAAACTGTTAACACAAATGCCCCTTCTATTTTATTTTTCATTTTCACAGCTGTAAAATTCCTGCTTTTCTGGACTATAGTTCATGCTTCAGCTTTTTAGTGTGCTGTTGAGCAATGCCAGAGTGCTAGCATGCTTTAGCGTAGCTTGAGAAAAGATACTATTGCCATTTTCTGCCTCCAGGGTGAATGAGTGGAAATTTTGTGCTTCAGATGCAAAGGAAACTGGGACCTGAGCCACAGAGGAAGTGGCTCCAAGTGTCTGGGAAGAGGGAATTGCTACCAGGAAAGTAGTTGGGTCAGAAAGCCCTGTCTGAAGATACTTCACCTGCTAGGTTGTCCCTCTTTCTGGTCGTAGTCTGTGGTGGTTTTTCCCCTTCATGAGTGCTGGAAGGGCGGTCTGTGGCTCGGGCAAGTTGCTCTCTGTCATGGCACTTGGCAGGCATAAATAAGAAGCTCCTTGACATGTTTTGAACTATTCAATCACCATCACAGTGTGTTTGAGGGAATCTGCCCAACTGCCCATGGCAACATACTTTTTGGACACCTTGGTGTTCTTGCAATGTCTCTAAAGTGGAGGTGGTTTGCGGAGCAGTTACTCAGCAGAGAACTTGCATTTTGGGCCTTCTTGATGAGTGCTGAGAGTGATTTTGCACAGATAGTGTGTGACTTGGACAGAATAGCTGCCTGAAGTCAGGTGAAGCTGTTTCAACATGTTCCCCTTCTTCGGCACAACAGCCTCTATTCTTGTCATGATGCAATGTGCCATTTTGCAATGAAGGATACTCTGCTATTAAACTGGTTATTGGGTAGCTGTCTTGGCTTCCTTGCTAAGCAGTTTCCAGCATCAAGTATCCTGGTGTCGGCTTGACTATCTGGCCAAAAAGTATTTGTGAAGAAGCAATCATTAATCTCTCCTGAAACCACTGGGTGTCCTGACTGGAACTCTTTGAGCTATCTCCGAGGCATGCTGTACCAGTGCTTTCACTGATTTGATTTTGGGTTTGTCACAGGGAGTTATGTATTTATGTCCTTGCATGGTAGCTCGTTGCCTTGCAATGTTTAATGTGTATGTTACCCATCCTTATTATCACTCCCGTAATACTGGGGTTTGCCCCTATTTCCTATAAGGGACCGGGGAAATAAAGCGGGACTGAGTCAGGGCAAATTATTTACCTGAGGCATTGCATGAAGCTTGTGGCAGAGCTGAAGCTGAATCCTTATGACTTGCAGGAAGCTGCTGATAGTGCTGTCCTGTCACAACAAGCAAATGTTGCTGTCATGCACAGCTCACTGGAGGATCAGTGTTGATTGAGATGATGTGGGCAGAAAATAGCCCTCTTCTGAATGTCTCTGATTCATTTCTGCTGTCCATCAGCTATCCCTCAACTTTCTTCTTCCACTGTCATGCATGGGAGGAGTTGGTGAAAAGGAAGCTGCTCTTGCTTTTTTTTGAAACTTGCTTTTTTTTGAAAGCTCTTCAGCACTGTGGCACTCCTGATGCTCTTAACCTTCATACCTCCATGGGTACCTTCTCTGCCACCCACCTTGCTAAATCCTGTCTAGGTCATTTGTTGTCTTTTGCTGTTTGAACCCACGTCCTAGGGTGGGTTCTACCTTTTGGAGGTGGTTGCTGGTTGTGTGGTGACCCTGTGGACACTAGTGTTCAGGTGATATGTGTTTTAACCTGCTGTCATACAGTGATAATTTGAGACTGACTTGTCCACTTGCAGTTGTAGTTGTAGCTGTGTCACAGTCTCCTCTCCGAAGAGCCCATGGTAACAAAGCCTTGGGGGTGGGAGCTGAAATCCTTTGGAGAATCCTCCCTCTCAAGGATGCTGTGTAAGAAGTGATTGATGCAAAGTAAAACAGTGCTAATTGCAATGGATGTGTACTGACAACTTGATAGTTGCTGTGATAATTACAGTAATTACTGAGATATTAGCATTTTTTCTGTGTCTGGGCTATAAATGGAAAAGGTAGAGAAGGTATGTGCGAGAGGTGGGTATCCATGACTCTGGGGTGGTCCTGTAATTTGGGGGGAATGTGCCATGGTCCTGGTTGTAGAGGCAACTTGGGGTCAGACTTGTAAAAGTAATTCAGAGCTTGATGGGAACTGAGGGTTTAATTGTATCTTGACAATCTGGTCCTCAATATTGTGAATTCAAGCCTGGCTGGCTTCCCATCGGAAGGAAGATCCATGTAACAAAGTGCAGTTCTCATTTCCTTACTCAGTCTTCAGCTGTTGAACGACAGGACAGGATTGTCAGTCCTTCTTGACCAGTGCTGTGAGTGCTAATTGTCCATGTGGATTTCCAAATACTGTGGAATGGTAATTATTTGTATTTTGATCACTTAATTAACAAACTTTTAACAGCTGACAAATACAGAAAGGAGTTGAGGCTCTGTAATATGGCATGGCTGTTCCTTCCATCTCAAGGGCAATGTCTGGGACAGCAGAGGGTTCCAGCAGGGAGTTGAGACAGTTTCAACCTCTGTCTGCTGTCCTTTTTTTTTTTCTTTAATTGATTCAAAGCTAGATGTTGTGCACAAAAGAAGAAAAGTTCCTTGGTAGTGGGAACAACAGAAAATCAGGGAGTGTCAAAAAGGCGATGGGCTGCATGGCATTCCCAATCTCTTATTTCCTGCTCCATAACTGGGAGCACAAGGGAGAGATGGTTCCCAGTTTGGCAAGAACTGGATTAGGACACACAGAGATGTGTACTGGTAATTTTTCATGCTGCTGAGCTTGAGTCCATTTCTTCCAAATAATTTTTCCCATATTTCTGCAAACTTCTTGAATTATTTAAACCTAAAGAGGATTTAAAATGGTACCTTAAACAGTTTTGCTTTTAGGTTGACTTCTGTGCTTTATCCTAGGCACAAAACTATTTTTTTTTTTACTTCTGTTTTCTATGTCAGGGTGTAAATGGTACCTAAGCATTCACTTATGGTGACTCCGTTAGGATAAACCTTGAAGATTCAAGCCTTCAGTGCGTTAATAATGTAACATAACTCATTTTCTTCTATAATGTGATCTGAATGGTCAAAGTGATTGCAGTTTCATTGGTTCTGTGACAGTAATCTCAACAAGTCTGCTTGTGAACTGCACAGATACTAGTCCTTTGCTGTTAGGTATCATATACAGCTGCCTAATGCTCTAACCTCTTCTTAATGCAGTACCTGAAATTAAAGAATTTTGAGGAGGAAGTCCGAGCCCACCGAGACCTGGATGGGTTCTTGGCCAGAGCCAGCATCATCCTCGATGAAACGGCCACCTCCTTGGATGATGTTCTTAGAGAGATGCTGAAACACTTTGCTGAAGATCCTGAGAACATGGAGCCCAGCTGCAACTTTGAAAAGATCATGAGCACTTTATTCACGGATTCAGGGACCCCACGAGAAGGGAATGGTAATCAACTCTTGATTTTTCTTTTGCCTGTGGGTTGCTGTTAAGTTGTTGTGTTTACCATTGATGGTGTGTTGAACACTCACTACAGTGTGGTTCCCAGACTTGCGTGATCCATGTGACACTGGGGGTTTATTTTTCCATGTCATCCAGGCTAGAGAGTCCTCATGCATCTGGGGTTTTTATGCTTTGGTGGAGTCACACCCCTATTTCATTAAGATGATGCATAATGATGCTCTCTGGGGTGAGAATTCTGGCGCACTGGAATGTCTTGTCTGTTTGGACCCATTAAGTGTGCTTGTCTTTGGGCAAGTGTCTGATGCTCTTCAGGTGCCCCTTCAGAAATGGCTCTTTTGCCTTGTGATTCTCAATCTGAATTCACACAGCCTGGGGAAGTTTGAGTGCTTTGAAGGTTAATTAGCTGGGGAGGGCTGAGCCTTTATGTTGCTCCCAGCCCACTGGAAGGGATGAGAGGCACTTTGCTTTCCTCCAGAAACCCAACAAGGGTGGCCCTGGCCAACGTTGTTGGTTCACGTGTCACCTTAAGCTATCAGCAAATGTCATAGTGTAGTCTAAAACTCTACCTTTTAGCCCAAGCTGTAAAGAGGCTTAACTGAGCATTGTTTCTCTGTAGGCACCCATGATGTTTCAGAGTCAACAGGAATGAATATACAAACATGTACATCGCACCTCAAATGTAACTGTCACAGCCTCAGTGAATTTGTTTAACAGATATGTCAAGTCCTGAGCATGTAGTAAGCATGTTCATGCTTTGGTTACTTCTTGCTACCTGTCTTAGAGCTTCGCCTTTATAATACCTTTAATTTAGGCTTTTTGCCAATAAAGAGAAATTAAGCAATGCCATAAAATAACCTGAGAACAGTAGTTAGAGGGGGGGAAAAGAGGGTAGTGGAATCAGACACCTTTTCTAGTCCTGTCTGTGTGTGTGTTGAATAATGCTGATGTAGTAATCTAGTATTGCAGTAGGCTGGTGTTGGGAGGAGAACACAGTTGCCTTTCCAAGCTGTGAATAGTTTAAGGACATAATGGAAAAGCATCAGGACAAATGTTTCCATCTTTTTCTGTCACCCTCCCACCCTTGCAACAATCCACTGTGCAGATAAATAAGTGTGCTTGGTATTAGTGCTCAGCTTCCATTTGAAAAGAAATGTTGTTTGCAAACCAAACATGGACAGCCTGTGATGTTTCCCTCTCTTCTTTTCCTAGTTCACCTCTTATCAGATACAATTCAAGGGGTCACAGCGACAGTCACAGGGGTGCAGTATCAGCAGTCCTGGCTCTGTATCATGTAAGTACCTGGGTTACGTTAGCAGAATCCATTGGCTGCTCAAAACTTATAACTCTTTCTGCTGCTGGGAAGAATAACAGTTCAGAATGTGCCCTTCTAAGCCAAGATGATGTTGCCCTCTCCATCCATCCTGACCTGTGGGATCTCAGCCTCAGCATTAGGCTGTTCCTCTTTGCAAATGGACAAGCAGTAGCCTGGGCAGAGATGACCACAGTCTCTGCAGGGCATTAAGCTTTTGGATGCTGTTGAAATCTGGTGCTAAGAATGCTGAAAAAGTCTGAGTCAGAAAACGCTAATTACTGAGAAATGTTAATGAGAGGAACTTCTGAAAGGGACAAGCAAACTGGTTTATGGACTAGTTTGCCTGCCAGAGTCTGTGAACTTGTACCAAAAGATTTCTTAGGTCCTTTGATGAAAATATCTGAACTTTGGAACTGAAAATTAAAGTCAGAAATTCCAACACTATTTAGATACTGATTACTTTTTCTGGCAATTAATTCAGGCACATTAATTGTCAACACTGTTAAACATTGGAGCAGGCCCTTAAGACAGTAAGGACTGTTGCCTGGAATTTGAGACATAGTGGCTTCACCCGTGCCTACACTTGACCAAAACTGGCTTAATGTTAATTAATATTTCAAAGTCAGTCATGGTGGGTGAGCCAAACTGTTCCTTCACAGGGGAAGTCCAGAACCTGAGTCACTGAGCCAACCAAAGCAATGTGATTTGACTTCTGTCTGTTGCTTTATGCGTATGCAGTCTCTGAGTCAAGTTGTCAAGAAATATGTTAATTCCCAGAGAAATTACTAGGATATGTTGGATAGGTTCCTAAAGGCTTGGGGACTGCAGGCACATATTTCAGCCTTCACAGCCAGTTTGCTAGGACAACTGTCACAATAGCTTTCCTTTTACTAGTGTTTCTTCCCTTATTCTCTGCTTATGGCTGGAAAAGATGTAGAGTGTTCTGCTTTGGAAATACATGATACTAAAAAAAACCCAACCAAACAAAACACCACAAAACCAAAACAAAACAAAAAAAATGAAAAAAGAAAAAGTCAAACAAGCAAACAAGAAACCCAACAAAAAACCCCAACAAATGAAAAAAACCGTAACCCAAACAAGCAGCCACCACCCCTTGTTTCTAATCTCTTTACAAAAGAGAAAGATGATGACTGTGTAAAAAGGAGACTACTGCATGTTCTGTAAAATAAGTGAATGGGATAATGTCTGTGTTGCATGTGCTACTGTCAATTCTGCTCTGACACAAGGCATATACAGAGCAGCTTGCACAAGGAAGAAAATAATTTCTTACAGTAAAATGGTCTTTCTGTACTGATCAGCCAAGAGAGTTTTCTCCCCTTTGGATGCCATAGGTATGACAACAGCAATAAGGATGTGTACATCCTACTTTAGGAAGGGTAGAAGATAGAGGTTTCTACCATGGCATGTGGCATGGCTATATGGAGAGCACTGAATTAATAATGAAGTATTTCTAGGGGTCATATTACAAATGCTGTGACTGTATACATGAAGCTGAAAAGGGTAGGTTCAGCCTTTCTGTAGAAAGTGTGCCAAAGCTCTAAATGCATCCATGTGAGTAATACTAGCTCCCATGACAAGACATGATTTGAAAAATAAGCTTACAGCCTGAAGGTCTTGTGCAAAACTTTCCTTGTTTCTTCCTTTTGTTACTCTGAAGAGGGAGAAGAAAGTGGTGGGAAAGCAGTGATGAGTTATTAACTGTAATTATCTAATTATTGCACTGTATTTCTGCTGTAGCTATTGTGCAACAGATTGTGAACCATATTTTTAGATCTTACATTTTTCTTGAAGTCAGATTGCAAAACAACTTCTAAAACTCCTAAGTAAAAGGAATTTGTTGATGAGAAAATTTTCCATGAGTGGGAAGAACCTTTAAGATATGTTCTTTATCCTTGCACTTAGTCCATACTCTGCTAAGTTTTTAACTAGCACTGCTGTTTTCTGTGCACCTTAACTAAATTTTTATTCCTAGTGGATGAGAGAGGCTTGAGTATCATGGTAGGATTATATTAAGGAGGAAGAGCAGCTTAGCTTTGGTAGTGCTGCTTCTGCACTGATTTCCAGGGGAAATATTAAAGCCTGAATTAGCCTAAAGTGAGAAAGGAAAAAAAGTAAAATTATGTAGGATTTTCACAGATTAGTGTAGAGCCTGGCTGTGAATTCCTAATGGACATAAAATTTGGTTCTCTTCTGTGCTGGAGAGATGTCTTTCTTACGACTTAAACCATGGTAGAGAAAAACCTAGGGTGAAATAACTATTCTGCCTCTGCTGGAAATTGGTGCTTTCCTGACAGTTTCAGGTGTGTTGAACCACCAGCAAGGTAAGATCTACCATATGGATCTGGGCTATAGCCACATAACAGAACAAACCATTGGGGAATTGAAGATCTCAGGGTTTGAATGCTCCATGGAAGTCCAGGAAGGAACTTGCTTTCTGATTAACAGTAGGCTTTGGGAATTTTTTTGTCAAGAATGACCAAAACCTGGCCTTGCTGAAGCCATATGGGTGTACATAAGCTTATGGAAACCTTGAAAATTAATTAAAATTGTGTAGCTGAGAGAAACACAATACTACATGCCCCACTAACCAGCAGTCTTCAGCCCTAGAAGAATAAAGGCTGCTAGGTATTTGTGTATGTGATAGCCTTCTACCTAGAAAGCAAGTGTTCAGAGTTACAGATTAGCTTCATCAGTCAAGGACATGATCTCATATCTTCAGAAACTGTGGACACAACTCTTCTGGTTGGTGTGGTGTTTTGTTTTTGTGGTGTGTGGTTGTTTTTTTTTTTCTTGCCCCTCCTATTCACAGCCATTGTCAGAAAGACACGAACTGCCATGGAGATCTCTTCCTACTTCACTGTGGAGCTGCTGGTTGATAGTTTCATTAGAGAACTTGGGATGAGGAATAGCCAGATCTGTCCCAGAACAGGGAGTGCTGAACTGTTATGAGACTTAATCAGTTCTTTTGTATGAAGAAGCACTCCTGTTAGTAGGAGCTTAGGGAGGTATTTTGGTACCCCTGGCTGCAGCAGGTAGATGTGCTTCCCAGAGGGTGCTCGGAGGTCCCCATGAACCACCCAGATCATCATGATTTAGAGCCTGGAAGGGGGTAGACTGGGTGTTTTGCATGTCTGGATCAGGAAAGGTGGGGAAGAATCCCGTGACACTATGACAGCTATTGCTTTTAGTGATGCACAGCTTTGTGGCTCAAAAAGCCTAAGGAAGGTCCCCCCTTATCCAGTGGAGAGTATAAGAGGAAGTGGCTGTCATCACAAGCCAAGTCTTATCACACCCAATTCTCTTTTTTTGCTGACAAATGGAGATGTAAATGCCTGTTAAGTGGGTGGTTTGGTTTTTTTCCCCCTTTAGGGATTCCTTCACTCCAATGCTAAGAATATTCAAATAACTATTACCTGAATGCTGGTGGATCTCTCTCCTTGATGTCCTACTAGGAGAAACACCAGCTGTGTAGGTTATTGAACAAATGCTCCCTGAGCCAAGTCAGTCAACTGACTTGCTAAAGCAGGGCAGGGGAAAAAAGCCTCTCTGCAAGCAAGGAGTGTTTTAGTGGTTTGTGTGCTCTGTGTTGCTATGAAATTGCTTGCTTTGTTTATAGTGTCATTGCAATGATTCCTGTGGAGGAGTGTAACTCAGAAAAACTCAGGTAACCTTTCAAAACCAGGTATTGTGAGGTTATTTGGATACCAAGCAAGACTGCTGTTCAGGTTGAGTGAAGTCTAAGAGTAGAAACTTCTCAGATTTAATGTATAACTGGTCGTTGTGTGAAACATGTTATTAATGGATCTCCCAACAAAAGTAATGCAAAGCCTATTTCACATGTGTTAAGGATATATGTCCAGACAGAGATTTGTGGGTCTATAGACAAGCCATGTTGCTTCTGATTTTTCTGTTGAATAGATTTCAAATAGAGATGCTTCAGTTAGTGTATTCTGCAGAGCAGTGTCCTTCCTTCCGAAGAGTAAAATGGGATATTATGGGAAATCAAACAGTTCAACTGTTTAAAAAAAATATTCTCCTTTAGAGGAATGATTACAAGATTTGGAGTCTTGTAAACAAGAGCCTCTTTTCTAAAATGTACAACCATCATCTCTCAAGTGTTCTTTGGGTTCAAAGAACTGCTTAATGTTGTTTTAAGTGTCTAGTCACCCTTGTTGGGCTGTCCCAGGTTATGCTGGAGGGCTGAAGCTCTTGCAGGTGCTGTGTTACAAAAAGGAATTTTCCAAATTCAAACCTTTCATTAGGCATTTGGGTCCCAAAGGAGTTCTGTTGGACGACTCGTTTCAGTGCCTGCAGCATGTGTACAGCAAGGAGATGTCTCCTTGTGCATTGACCTGTAAGAAATACTTTCCCCTAGAGACAGAAACTGCTGGAGAGGATGAGTCTTTCTGGACCCCAGCAAAGTGCATTTAGCAGTCCAAAATGATACCCAGCTTGGATCAGCTTTGATCAAGCAACCCTGTGCCAAACTGTGGGTGAGCTGGCTTGTTGGTCACCAGCTTCATTCCTCACTTGCAAATTCTGGTTTCTGAAAGCTTGTGCCTGGAGCTGCTCCACAGAGGAAGATTTATTTGCAGTGGATGAGAACAAGAAGTGTCATTGTTGTTCTGCATTGGGACAGGAAAAGGCTGGCTAGCTGATTACCTCTGCTGGGCACTTTTTCTTACTGCAGGGGATAATTTGTTTCTGAATTAACTTCCTTTCTTGCCCTGTTTAAAGGGGTTTTCTGTTTCTCTTGGGTCTCCATAGTTTGACCCTTTTTATGATTTGTTTGAGAAATGTGTTATTACTCTGATAACATCTTGGGCGTGGGGCAGACCTGTGGCATCTGTGTGACTTGGTGTATCACTGATTTTGTTGGAGCATTGCCAGTTCTCACCATCCGAGTGCTATGCTCAACACCGCTAGATACGCAGCCTGGAAAGAGAGGACAGCAAA
>NW_010239327.1:50188-50859 GCF_000690775.1 Eurypyga helias
AATGCTCTTTTTATGAGCTCAATTATTGGAGGATCAAGATAAAATTGCTGAGAACACAACCTGGCATGTCATTAAATCACAGCCCAGCATTTACTTGTGTGACTAATACTGGGTGAAAACAGATTTTTCAACTTGTTGGCCAAACCAAAGGAGAATCAAATTTAGCTCAACCCAAACCCAAAAGGGAACTTGGAGGCTTTGGCCAAACCAGACTTGATTTAGAGTCAGCTGAAAATGTCTTGCTAGTTTTCATTTTTTTTTTTTTTGGGCTTTGGCCATTTACCCTTGAGATTTCTTTTTCTAAGTGGGAATTTACTTAAGTGCTACTTGAAAAAAAAGTTGCTTCATTTTGAAAGTGGCTCTTGACCTCAACTATGATAAGTTTTACCTGCAGTCTTTCATAACTTGGGATTTCCTCATGTGAACCAAATAACTTTGTGCTTTAAAAGTATTTGCACAAGTCTAGTAGGGACTGTAGCTTTGCTTTGTATTATATTTGCAGCTGTGTTCTGGAATTCGTACAGAAGTGAGAGCTGAGTGCTACACCAGGGAATGGTATTGGAGTCAGCTAAATAATGATTTAAATTTAAAGAAAAGCTTGAGATGCTGAATGATGCATGGGCAGAAGTGACCTGGCCTTGCACTAAAAGTACTGAGACACCTCTTCCCCG
>NW_010239327.1:50872-52962 GCF_000690775.1 Eurypyga helias
AACAGATATGACAGTGAGACCAAGCTTGGGGCAGATCAGGCTGCCTTCTGTGCCAAGACATTTTCTCCCCTCTGCAGAAATGCTTAGGTGCATCAGAACTTCTCTGTGGCACCTGTTTAAATCTGGGTTTACTCTGGTTTACCCTCACTAAACCAACCCAGCCTGTTTTGTTGACAGTATTACTGATTTGAATTGTGTCCATGCATTGACCTAAACTAGGTTGGAAATTGTTCACTCAATTTTGCCGGTGTGACACTGGGGTTCGGATGCATGTGTCAGTGTCAATAAACCTCTTCTCAGAGTTGGAAAAAACTGTCTTGCGGGATGAGAAGTCTCAAACTGTTGGTAAAACTCTTCCAGATAAAAATGGGTAACAATCACAGTGGGTTTTGCAGTATCTTGAGAATGTGCTTGGTGTTGCTAAATCTTTCATTACTGCCTAAACACTGTGAGAACCTCTTGTTGCACACTCTGTCGGTCCCTCAAGGTGAGGAAGCAATGGACTCCTGATTTAGAGAAACACAAGGTTTTGGCATGGCTGCTAGGAAAATTCTTGTATGTAAAAAAAAAAAAAAAAAACCCAAACAACAATCCACTAACAGATCAGCCTTTTAGCATCAAGTTTTCCCCTCCATACCCAAAAAGCTTTAGAGCTGAAGTGATGTTGCAGCCTTGTGGACTGGCACTGTTGGCAGGACTGTTATCTTTGGAAAGTACAGCCTCACAGACGAGTTACTAGAGTTGAAACATAACCCTGTCATTTCAGGTAGAGAGCTAGCTACAGAAGAACATGGGGCTTAATTATTGCACTATATAATGTATTTTTCCAAATAACTTGTTATACTGCTACATGACTTCACATACTCTAGCTAGGGGAGCAGGGCTCCTGCATGTTGGCTTTCCTGCCTTGAGTTAGAAGCAAGCTGAAACTGTGGGGTTTTTTTTTTTCCCCCCCAAGGTTTCAGTACTTGGATTTACTCAGATGGAGTGGGAGCAGGTACTGCTGAGCAGCCCTGCTGAGAGGTGGCTGTTAGCTTGGACCTCCACAGCACATAAAGACTTACATTCACATGCATGTCTTGGTATCCTGCTCCTTTTCAAGTTCTGAGATGTGCTGGTGTGATCAGCCCTTGGCCTGTAATAAGTCTTCCCTGGCCATGCTTTGTGCTTTAGTAGTTTCTTGCTAGGTCAGGTACTGCTTAATAGATGTGGTAGGGGAAGGAAAAAGTGTCTGGAAAGTGTTAGTACAGCTCAGACCTGTGTCTGATACCTGCTTCTGGCCAGCTCTGGAGCAGAAATGATGTTCAGAATGCCTAGAAAGCCTTCCCTTTTAAAGCAAATTAATCGGCGAGATCAGCATCTGAGGTATGAAAATACTGAGGATGGAGGAAAAAGAAAAGAGCACAAAAAAAGGGTAGTTAATGGTACATTCATGTTCACTTTTAGTGACCAGGTGTATAAAGGTGAGAGAAATGAAGGTGTTGGACCACTTGAAGGTTCTCCTGTTAGCCTAAAACCCAGAGTTTACTTATTTTCCCTTTCACCTTGTTTAACTGTAATATAAGGAGGCTTGTATGCTGTCTAGCCACAGCAGAATTGCTACCAAGAGCTTTGATAGGCTTGTGAAAACTGTACTCATTTGATCCCTTGGGAGGAAAAGATAAGGATTGTTGCAGATACAAACTATGGTCCTAGCAGAGAGGATAGCTTGCACTCTATTTTTAATTACTTCAGAAGATACTTAATCCTAACCTTAGGACCTGCCTTGATTTTTTTTTTTTCCTCCCCTCCCTTCATGGTTGAGTCAAGTGATCAGAGTAAAAAAAAAAGACAAGGGGATGTGGTGGAGGGGTGTTAAATAAATTTAATAGTTATCTTTCTCATGACCTATATTGCTCTAATTAAGCTGTTTGCTCTTGGACAAGTGGGCTTTGTCAGATTAATTTGAGTAAGTAGGCTGCTTCCAATCTGTGGTCAGGAAGTCAAACTCAGCGAGACAAAATTTGGCGGTGTGATTTGTGTATGTGCGTTAAGAACTTCATAGAAAATGCAATGTGCTCCTGACTAACTGTGCTGGATTCAGTCAGGAA
>NW_010239328.1:0-63671 GCF_000690775.1 Eurypyga helias
GCAAGCCGCTAGAGGGCGCGGGTGCTCAGCGCTGGGGCTGGCCTGGCGCTCCCCCGGAAGCTGCCCCACAGCAGCCAGCTAGGCCAGGGCCGGCCGCTTCCCGCCGCCTTCCCCCAGCCTTCTGCCCTCCCAGCTGCTCCGTCAACCGCCGGCTTCCCCCCGAGAGACGCTTTTTCTGCTGCTGCCCACCTAACGTTGCCACACACGTAGCTAATAAACTGCCTGAAGGGGCAGCCTCGCTGTCAGGAGTAGCAAGTTGGCCACTTTGGCTCTCAGTGGGAGCGTTCTGCCACCTGAGCCGAAATTGCAGCTGCACTGGCTTCAGGGATGCCAAGTCTGTAAACATCAATTTAAGCATGGGTTTAAATTGAAAACGGGGAAGTTTAGATTAGATATCAGGAAGAAGTTCTTCCCGGAGAGGGTGGAGAGGCACTGGGACAGGTTGCCCAGAGAACCTGTGGATGCCCCATCCCTGGAAGTGCTCAAGGCCAGGCTGGATGTGGCTTTGAGCAACCTGGTCTGGTGGAAGGTGTCCCTGCCCGTGGCAGGGGGGTTGGAACTAGATGATCTTTAAGGTCCCTTCCAACCCAGACCATTCTGTGATTCTATGATCCCCACATTCTTTGGGGTTGAAAGTAGCCTAGTGAAACAGGGAGGAGTTTGTCTTTAAACCAGCTGATGGATTACGTCTCCTGTTCCACGGCTTTGCTACCTGGTGGCATTTCTCCTTTCCACGCGTGGTCCACATGTCGTGCAGCGCAGAACGGAGCTGGCCTGTTTGCAGTCCCACTGCGTGGTCTGAGTGCCATACGGATTGGGAAAGACTGAGAAGATGTGAACCAAGGGACTTGGACATTATTAGAAACAGGCATCACAAAAAGCAGCCTTTGTGGTTTCAGAGTGGTTATTTGGGATGTACTGTATTTGTTAGTGTTAAGGTAACACTGCTAAGTTTCCCTGTTCTTACACTCTTCTCTTGAATTATACTGAATAAACAGAAACCTTTGACAGTCCCAGTCTGAGCACTCAGGAATTTTACAGAAATTACAGGTCTAATTCTGTTATGCGGAAGAAGCTTATTTAAGGGAGCGGTGAGGCTTCCAGTAGCAGCAGAAACATGTTACTGATATACAAGGCTCTGGCTCAGTTTGAGTGACTGCAATTCCTGTTTTCCTCATTGAAACATTAAAGGCTTGTCTGGCATGGGCAGTTTACAATTCTACAAACTCTGTTGTTTTGCTATAAAAAGTGGCCTGTCCACCCAGCCCCTAACTTTGATGTGACTGGTGAACTGCTGGGGAGTTACGCTGCAGTAATTCTTACGTGGTCACATCTTTATTCCCACATATTCTGGTGGTCCCCTAGCTGCCGCCTTCTTGTTTTATGTCTATCCTAACTAGCTGCTTTAATTAACAACGTTTTACTCCCCACTTAAATACGGATGCCCCTCTCTGAGCTTACAAGCTCCCCAGATCCACTGGCCCCTGCAACTCCTGAGGCCTCAGCCCTGATGCACAGCCAAGGAGCTCCAGGGAGGTATCCTGGGATGAGATCCAGGGTGTGACAGCTGAGGTGGGAAATGACTAGCTGGAGGGCCCATGTTGTCTGAGTAAAAGAGCAGTATGTTCCCAGTATTCTGGCACAGACACTCTGATTTGATTATCCACAGTGAAACGCAGTGGTTTTCACCTACTTTCTGCTATGTGTCTTCCTGCACACCATGGGGATGATGCCACCATACATGGCACAGAGGAGAGGATCACCTGCCCTTGGGGCTGAGCCTGGTGGAAATCCATGCCACGTGGAAGTGGGGACCTGCTGTGAACGAAGAACCAGCTGTGCCTTTGGATGCAGGCAAAGCATGCCATTTAGCATAAAGCAATCACAACTGAAGAATGTTACTTAGACATAAATCCTGCACAACAGTCCTGCTGTCTCTGACTCACAGCACCTAAATGCTTTTGGAGATTGAGGTTTGAATGATTATTTGTAACATGTATGTTGTCAAGTGCCAGGGTCTCTCATTTAGTCTGCATAAAGCCTTTTGGTCAATCGTCCAACAGCGGTTCCAGACCCAAGAAGCTCAATTTGACGATAAATGAGAGGAATCACTGGAACATGAACCCTGTGCAAAGCTGGTTAAGAATCCTCTAGGCTGGCTGTACTGGTGCTTTAAATCAGAATTATTACCTTAAGAAGTTGCCATCACACTGACGTAGCCCGGGCAAGGAGCCAGATTACCCAGTTACCCAGCGGCCCTGGCAGCAGAGTTTGTCTTCTGGTTGTTAGTGACTGCCAGATGTGCCTGGATGCCTTCACTGCTTGTGACCTGTCCAGTGTGAATTACACCCTTAGACGGCAGGACACAGAGAGGCAGTAAGAAGACTCCATGCTCCAGAGCATGCAATTTCTATTTTGAATGAAGGACTCTGTGGTAAGAATGATGCCGTAGCCATTCAACCTCCTGGGGAACAGGCACATGGACATCGTGCTGGGGACTGTGGGAGGATCTTCTCAAGAGGGTGGGAGGCTACATCCAGGCATACTGCTATCGTTTGATCAGGACATTTGCACAATGCGGTGCTGTCAGCCATCTCAAGACTTGGTATGTGAGACTGTTCCAAACTGGCAAACACAACTGGGGGCTCCCGTTTTGAAACAGAGCAATTACTCTGATTTACAGCTTTGGGAAAACAGAGTGAAATCATTTGAATTGGTTGGGAACTTTTTATTTAAACAGCTCTTCTTTCTTTTTTTCTTTTTTTTTTTTTCCCCCTGGATTTTTGGAAACCACTGATTTGTTGAAATCAAAATGTTTTGTGAAATGGGTGGGTTTTGTCAAACTGACAAAACCCATGCAGAGTTCTGAGGAAACCCTTCCTGCCAGGAAATCAGCTGACATCAGAAAATTATTTGGTTTCTTGACAGTTCATTTGGCTCATTGTCAAGGTGCACAGCTCCAGTTCAGCCTTCAGTACCAACTGGGCTTCCTCAAAATGCAGGGTTGGTGTAGTACCACTATACGAGATCTCAGCCTCCAGCTTGCAGACATCATGGCTTCCAGGCTTTCTGGCACTGGACAGGGGACTTGCAAGCCCAGGAAACTGTTTTTCCCATACTTGGCAAATCTCAGCTCAGTGGTGGTCCCAGAGTTTCTTTTTGAAATACAGGAACACAATGACTGTCATTGTAAAATCCATGTGGACCAAGCTGCTGCCGACAATTCTCCGCAGCTTCATAGAGATGGCATCTTTGCGGTCTATTGGCAAAACAAACAAACAAACAAACAAGATGCGGATATACAAAATGAAGTGACTTCTGATATAGCCTGTTCTGGGTTGTGTAGCGCTCTGAAGTGGAAGTGTCATTGCAAGAATGGTCTGTTCAGTGTTTGCCACAACAATGAGATCACTGTGTCTTCGGCAGAGATAGCTGTATGAAAAAGTTTTCTAAGGTTTTTAGGTGGAATAAAGGCCCCTTTTACAACCCTCCATGGGAAGAACTACTCAGTTAAACAGCACAGGGTATGAAATTTCCTCTGGGACAAGAGGCTACTCTTTTTTAGGGCTTAGATGGGACTCAAATGGTATAGTACAATCACGTTCCTTCTGGGGGTGAGCATCACCCCCAGCTCTTCTCAGGCATTTCATTACAAAAGGTTTGCCTGCACAGCAGAATCACCCTATGATTTTATCAAGGTCTGGCATGCCCGAACTGGCAAGCCAAGGTTGCAATAGTAGTAAGAAGTATATAAGCTTTACAAGAAGCGTTTAAGCAAAGTGTATTGCCAGTGTTTCTAAAGCATTTGAACTCTGTTATTAGCATATGATAACATTCAGGGTTCTGCATTTTCCTGGCCATTGTCCTCCCCGAAGGCAGATTACAGCAATTCAAGCACCTTTGTTTTGCTGAGCAGAACTGCTCCTATTGAAGAGTTTTGCCCAATCTCAGGTACTCATCAAAAAAGGAATGAATTTGGACTCTAGCTAATTTGGGTTATCTTGGGGAAATACATAGACACAAAGAAGCAAGTCCACGGAAGGGATGCTCACATCTCTTTGTCATGCCTTCTCAGCTATCAGAAGAGAATGAGTGCCTTCAGCGATTCTAAATTATCTGTTGCCTAATTCCTGAAGGCTGAAGCTGAAGTTGCCTCTGATGAGACCCTGAATAAAAAACTGAAAAATATTCTAAGTAGATGACCAGCCGTATATCTCACTGAGTTTTCTTTGCTCTACCTTTTAGTACAACATTATGTTATGTATAGTGATAATCCTTTTCTAGCTGACCTATATACAGCATAGGATGATTAATTTGATGACAATATTTATGACATAATAGAAAAGATTTGTGTAGGAGCCAGAAATGGGGAAACACTTGGAACAAAGTCAAACCCAGTCAAATTAAGCATCTGAATGTCCAGATCAATCTTGCAGTCCTCATTCAAGTGAAATTCCCCTTGGATGGCAATTCAGGCTGAGTGAATTGCAAAATGAGTAGCCTTAATCAGATTTCTGTAGGTTGGAATTGATCTCTAATAGGTTTGGTTTGTAAATGGAAACCCTTCACTATTGTAGGTGTAGAGATAGCCTTTGTGAAGTCTGACATTTGCATACAAATCTTGCTTTGACATTTCCTTACTATGCGGAATAGTTTGTAGTTTTTCCCCTGTCTGGTTTCTCGGAGCAGTGGAATAATCCAAAGTGGCATTATTAAATTCAGATAGATAGGCCTACCAGAGACGTTTTTCTGGAGGTAACTTTGTTTCACGAGTAATTGCATTGGCAGAAATGCTTAAATTCAGAGAAATCAGAGAAATGGAAAAATTCCTTAAAATCAGGATATTCCAACCTGTAGAGTGAGACCCGGCATGATGAACTCACAGACTTCTACTGAGTGCTTTATTGGTAATGCAAGAACTTGTTCCATGATCAGCAAAACCAATGAAGCTTGGCAGCCCCTGAATTTGTGTCTTATGATTGCTTCTTTTGCCTCCTTTCTAATGTCTTAAGGGCTCAAGTATTCATAGAAGTTTTTCTGTGTAAGTCTCTGATATCAAAGAGGAGGAGGCTCCCACTGCAGTATCAATAGTCTTTCTGCACTATGCAGATACCAGTTTTTTGAAACCCATAATGATTCAGAAAAGTTTAATCCTCTAGCCTATTGTTAGATATGATTAAACTGGCTTACAAGTGGAACACATATTTGGAAAATCACACAGATAATTATCACTCCCCCAAAGCTAATATACACTGCATAATTATCCATATTGTGTTTCTCTATGAAATTATGCTAAAAATAGCTCCAACTAAACCATTAGTGTGACTTCCATACTGGTTAAGATAGTAGAAACTGGGGCAAGGATTTCCCAATTGCAAGCTGAAAACTGAGGTAAAGATACTCCTGAAAACTACCTTCTTTAAATTTAAATTTCTAAAAATATTTTAGTATATTAAAAAAGTTAAAGAAAGGGTTGCTGTCTGAGATAGCAATACAGTGTGGTATTACTAACACTGAACGAGGAAAACATAACCAAGTTTTATCACAGTGTTGTGTGCAAAGATCACTGTATGCATATATGTTCCACTTGATTAGGAGCTGGTTGTCATAACACCAACCTGTCACTGATTTCTAATTGGTATAAATATATGGCATTAACTGTATTCTCTTTTACACATCATCTGGGGTGTTGTTAATAAAAAAAAATAATTTGCATATATTAGTAGAGGGTGAGTAATAATGGTGCTAAAATGAATGAATACAGGTTAAATAATGATTTAGTGCCCAGCAGTGGTTGATACCAGTGTAGTTGGTCGCCCCCCTCCCTCTTGCTCCACCTCCCCTTCCCCAAATTCGTTGGTATGTAGGATCACAGTAAATTTGCAAAAGGAATGAGAATGTGTTTTATGAAGGTCTGTCACACTGGAGTCCTTCATTTAATAGTAAGAAATACCTCTGTATCTAATAACTGGTCTATAAATAAGAAAAGTTCATCTCTGAATGTCATAATCTTTACAATAGCTCTTTTAGCTAGCTTTATGTGGTAGTTGAATTTAAGATTGTTTAAATTAAATGCCATGCTTTATTAATTAAGTGTAACAATATTTATCTTAATTATCTCTGGACTGGTTAGGGAGCTTAGGCATTGTTGAGTAGAACACACACAGACTTGAACTCAAACAGAAAAGAAATGTTCATTTAATGAAGTTAAGACCTTCGCGTCATAGCACTTCATCATCTGCTGAAATGCAATTGTCTGCAGTGCTACTGTGTCTGCTGCGCATTGACACTGCACCCCTCTTTGTCTTCTGCTGATGCCCCTCTCAGAAGGTAGAAGGATGGTGCCCTATAAAGGATGAGCTTATGGTCTCATCTGATAATATTTGCATGAAAGATAATATGATATCTGAAATAGATGCATTCTGTGGGAAAAGATCTCATGTATTAGCTGTAAAAAGGCAGGGGAGTTCTTCCTTTGTGATGATATATGAAAACTGGAGGCCCACTTGCTTACTGTGGGACTCTCAGAATTCTTGTCTCAGTCTCATAGAAGGTACAAAAGGGGACAAAAGGTATATAGGGGACAGAATGGAATAGCTGAAACCAGACTGCTTCTTAGCAAAGTGCCTGAGAACTTTAAAAGAGAGTGGCAAGACAGGAAAATGCCTACACCCATCGGAGATCAAAAGAAGGGCAGTAGCTTAAAAAGGGAACTCCAAGAGAAGCTGTAAAGTTGTTTGTGGGAATAATACTCCTTTTGGTCATCTAGCTGGGTGTCTGGGAGAGCTGGGACAACCATAAAGAGATGTTAACGTGCTTTTTTCTCAACATAGTTTAATCCTGTGGTTAAGTTAAACAATATTTTGGTCTGCTTTGTCCCAGATTTTCACACAAATTCTCAGAAAGGAGGTGTGGCTGGTGTCTGAACTTTGTCAGACCTACTAAATGCACAGGGTTGGGTCTAAGAACAAGAGAAATTCTGGATTTCACCCCTACCAGTACCTACAATAGGGAGGTAAAGGAAGGACTTTTGGGGCACCACTCATATACTGACACATTGGTGGACAGTGTTGCTGCTAATGTATGTTTTCTCACTGTTTGTTTTCTCAACTGAAAGTTCAGTGCTTGTGGACTTTTCACTAAAAGGAAAAGTTATTGACATGCACTTGAAATGTAGAACGTGCTATTTTTAAAAGGGTGATCCCTTTGTATATATATGAATTAATTAATAGATTACATTTCTTCATATTCCCTGGCTTAATTTTTTGTGTCTTAACAAGACAAACCAGCTCAATAATGATTATTCTCTTCAAACAAGGCCTGGGAGATCTCTCAAGGTCTCTCAAAGTTACGCAATCCACTTGAGTGTGGGTGCCAACTTCCATCAGGCCTTTCATCTGTTTGCTTTTTCTAGCTTAGTTAGTACATCACCTTTAAGGCCATGATAAACTTCAACATATAAACAGCTGTTTGGACCCTTCAGATGAGAGGTGACAATTACAGCCAAAATCTCCTTAGACCAAGGGAAAAGCTGAGCCAATATTTTAGACAAATGTTTAACTCCAGAGAAGATTTTGAGGGTGTGAATACTGCTCCCACAGCAGTATGCAAACTACCTCTGCATTTTTTGCATTTCTCTTGCTTTGGTCAAATTAGCTTTCACTCAGCTTGCTATCTTTTATAGACTTTTATAGTGCATGACCAGGGCCTAGATCCATCCCACCTAATTTTAATCCCTTGACAGTGGCATTTACATTAAGAAACTAATGACGTGCAGTTCAGAGGGTCTACATGAGTGGTTTCAGCATATCTAAGTTCTTTGTCAATCTCTGAAGGTGTGTTGCCTCTCTCTATTAATTACAGAGAGAGTTTGTGGCAAATAGCCTTGAAATCTAGGTGGTTTAGTTACATTCACAAAGTTGTGTGGAACAAATCTTCAGAGTTGCATAAATTTGGTGTATTGCTATGCTCGATATTGCAATCCTTAGATCTTTTCTTTCACCTCAGGAAATTGTCATTCCAGTGCTGAACTTCTGGGTTTCTGTTGAACCTGGATTAATATCTAAAGATCACTTCATATGCCTAAAGATCTAGTGCCATGTGAGATGTCACACTGGTGAATCTAACTTCTGCAGCTCTGAATATCATAGTTCAGGCATGTCACTGAGAACTTCCAGCCTCTGTTGGTGCACGGTGGTCTGTGTTAGCCCATCTCTATAACTAAAGTGTATGTTTTAACAGATGCAGGTCCTGGAAAGCTGCTGTCTATTAAAAATATGTATTAATAGTTTCCCTGAGGTCCCTCTGTGATACCATAGGTCATCAAAATATTTCCTTAGAACAAAAAATACTCATCTTTTTTGTAAAGGACATCTCTCAGAAACACTGCTTCATCAAACTATCCTGCAACAGGGTGCTTCGCTTCTCTTCCTCTGAGCAATGTTTCATTGTCAGATGTAAAACAGATGTTGTGAATTAAGACAATCCACCAAGTCTGAAAAAATTCTTAGAGAAAACGGCAATTGCTCTGAATGTGTAGCCAGAGATAGCTGAGATGAATTGAAAGACCAATTGACTAGAAGCAAGAGGGGCAGCCAGAGCAAACTAGCAAACATTTAACATTCCCTCTTCTTTCTTTCTCAATAGTTCAGTAACCTTGTGTTCATGGTAAACTCTTTCGAGCTCTTTATATATAGACTAAAGGCAAAACAAACAGTATAGGTTAGATCAAAGCTATACCAGATGAAGAGAGGATGGATCACACAGTTCAATCAGATCAATGAAACATATACAGGCAAAATAAACAAAGACATTATTGAGGGCTTTGAATGATTTACTGCTGTCCTCACACTGCTGTGGCTGCATCAGCACACCTTCCTTGTGTAGGTGCAAGTCAGTTCCCCAGGAAAATAAATACAGTCCTTGCAATCAAAAATTTTAATTAACCAGTCTGATCCATTAGGGTTTTTGCTAGTATGACACAAAAGAAACTGCAATTTTAGCTAAATCTCTATGCTGGTAGAAGCATAGACCTGGTCAGATAATGAGAGAAACATTTTAAATTATGCTTAAATCAGTTGCAGTAAATGTAGAGGTGAAAATGATCAATTTCTTCTGTAGCAAACTTTATTACTTGTACTATGAGCTAAAAATTGGCACATTTGGAAGTTGACAAAGAGAGGTTTTGGGTTTTTTTCAATTTCTTCCTCTCCCCTGAATAATTGTAAGCTCCAAAGATTTCACTGCAAGTGTCATTTTTAAAAATTGGATTAATATCTTTTATTTACAGTTTATTTGTATATACTGAGTGAAGTGGATTCATACCACTAGAAGAGCTGATACATGCCTGTTATCCATTTTGACTCACAAAAACGTAATTTTTGTGACTAGTTTTGTCAGACTAGTTTTCTTTTTTTCTCTTTTCTGTTACATGTTCAAGTAGTACATGTGTACTCTGAAGTAGTTAAAAACCACAATTAGAGGCTTTGCATTATTTGTCATGGCAATAAAAGTGTATGAATATTATTAATAAAGTGCAGGAAAGCAGTTCTGGGATCAGATCACCATAGCACTTTTAAAATGTGTACCTGAGTGTTTCATTCAGTATATGCTGGAGACTGTCTGATGCAAATTAATTTTATAGAAACTTAAGCAGATAGCCACAGCTGCACTTCACAACTGCCAGAGATTTCTGTAACTGGCCATTTTCCAGCAATCCTGCTAAGAAAGAACTGAAAAGTTTACCACAAACAGCTATGCTGAGGCAGACTCCAGCACTGAAGTAAACTGGCTGTCAGTTTACCATGGGGTAACTCATAAAAGTATTGAATATTGGATTTTGAGTTGGTTTTGAAATCAGGTTGTTTATCACTCCAAAGAGACATGTTAGAAATCATTCTATCAAAATTCATTATTGGAATTAATTTTAGTTTATTCCATTGCCTAAAAGATTTGACATCTTTTGCCTTCCATAATATTTATTCTGGTTCCCAAATGACAATATCTTATGAATTACCTCATAGGTTTAAGGAAGAAGTAATTTTTGAAGTATTACTTTGGCTAAATATTTAAGCCATTTCTGACTGCAAGTTAAGCTTTTAATTTAAATTATAAAATGCTCATTCAGCATACTGAGGTGCCTCTTTTAGCCTTACTATTTATTGTTCTTATCATATTATTGGCAGAGAAATGAGGTGAGTGAACTTAGAGACAGGCCTGTCAAGGTTCAGGAGGAAAACTCTACAGAAACAGCCTTATGCTGAAGATCTGCCTCTAAAACCACAATTTAAAGCCAAGACTCCCCTGGCTTAGTGAGACAACAGGTCTTGGCTCTTCTGCAGCGGGAATTTTGCACAGCCTTAAATCAGTATCTCGAAGCTGAAGAATAAAACGAATGATGGAGAGTGAAGTTTGCTAAACATGTTTTCAACAGTTAATTGGATAATTTAGAATGGTTTTACACCCAGTGACTTAGAGCGCAAGCAGACCCTATGTTTTCCTCCAGTTCTTTTATCAACCCATTTAATCTAACCTTTGAAAAATGTTCGTTTCTGTAGATTTTTGCATCTAGACAGATCTCTAATAAACAAGGAGAACATTTGAGAAAGGAACATGAGTAAATTGTTCTGGTAACAGCCCAAGATGATGTTTATTTTTCTTGTTTGATTCTGCCTTTTGTGAGAGGCTGCCTACAGTCAGAGGCAAACAGCTTTGTGAACAAGCGGGCACAAGTGGGTACAACAAAAATGTGTGAGTGCTCTGCTGGATACTGTGCTTGCTTGTCCTAATCAATGTGAACAGCTCATTTCTGATGGCAAAGTACGGTCTCACACTTAGTTAATTTCTTATTTTATAGCTGCTCTAGAGTTAATAATAGTGAACTGGAAAGGTAGGAGGAATGTGTCAAATTAAAACTGCTTACTGGTTCTTCTCATTTTGCTGTACGGAAAAAACCCAAAGGTAGGCAAATGTGGTTAGTCCAGGAAATGACACTTGCCTTTTCTTAATTCTCAACAACTTAAATCAGGAATTTTTCTTAGCTTCATGCTCATCTGGTTTCTAACTATGGGAGCCAACAAAACCTTCTGAAGGTTGATGAGTGCTGACATAGCCAATTGCTTGTCACCTGGGTCTGGGGGCATTAGGACGAGTCAGTGGTACGATGCATTGCTATGGGTGCCACCTCTCGCTTGGGGAATATTGGCAGCCTGCCCTGTCCACCCCATCTCCGTGGCCTGAGGACATCAGAGCCATCCACATCTGAATCACTGTTCAGGTGCATCCTGCAAAAACATGGTGGCCATAAAACTGAGTTGTATCTCCTGCTATTCAAAGCTATGACATTAGCTTTGGATCTTCCACGTCTGTCTTCCTCCAGTAAGTGCTTGTTTTAGGACACAGTAGGAGTGAAATTTATCTTAGATAACTTCTTAAGAGAGTATTTAATTTTGAAGATCTGTGAAGAGCCTCGAAGGAATGATGTTACAATTACAAATTGCTCTGCTCACTGGTGAGATAGTGCCTGACCTGGGGAATTAGCTGAGCAAAAATGGATGAGAGAAAGGAGAACAAGCAGTCTGCTCACAAGTGGCTCAGAGACACAGGGAGGATACCTCTAAAACAGGCCTGAGCTTCGGTGTCTCGCTTCCTAGGTGAGCAACAGCAGATGAGCCACAGGAAGATTTTTTCCACATTTTATAATTACTCATAGCAGGCAGGAAGGGCACTGCTGCTATAGGCAGAGTTGGATCATTTACCTGAACTGATGACATCCAGATAGAAACTCTCCCAACAGAGCTGATAGTTTTTCTGGTGTCTTGTCTGAGCTCTCATGCTTTCCACAATCCAGTTCCTCCCCAATATGAAATGGAGTTTTAAAATTTTAAAAAAATCAATTAAGAATTAATGTTTCCATCCCGTCTTTCCACCACAGAACCACTTCCATAAGTCCTTCTGTATCTTGGCTGGATGTGTCATTCTAATAAAGACAAGGATCACAGGTTAACACAGTGTCGGTGCTGTCTCAGGCAGCCCCTGCCCAGTCTTGTTCTCTTCTCCCTGGGACTTGTCCAGTCCTGCCAGGAAGCAGAGCAGGGCAAAGCTGCAACTGTCTCTACCAAGAGGTGTGTGCTGAGTAGCTGTAGCTAAGAGGCTAGCAACAAGGGAAGAAACTAGTCCTTCTGCTTTCTCCTTGCTACAGTGAGGTAGAATCAAATGCTTTGATATAGACATTTTCTTGAAAATCAAGTATAGGGATCACAAGTTACATGTACCAGGAGAATAGGTATTTTATAAACCTTGCTCATTTACAGAACATATTTCCAAACTTTCAGCATTTCTCTACAGATCTTAACTCCTCATGCAGAGGTGGGCAGGGGAACCTGCAATAGCGTTGAGAACAGCAGTGCCCAGACTGGGACTTTTAGTTAAAAACAAGCAATGATGCGAGTTTACATAGTGAGGTGCTTGCTGTTGAAGCCGCATTAGATATCTAAGACATGACGAAGAATCATGGGAAGAGTAGTCCTACAAAGTGCAAAGTTTATTAGTCCTGGATGTCCTGAATATGTTTATTTATTTGTTTGGCAGTGATCTTGGTGGTTCCATGACTAATATCTTAATTAATGAAAACATGTGGTCTGGCTGCCAGATCACACTGATGATGGTTTTTGTTTGAAATCTGTGAGCGAGGGAGTCATTTCCATGAATGGTCCGCAAAATGCTCAGCGATAGATTGCTTGCAAGCAGGGTTTTTAGTGCGACATCACAGAACAGGCTGTTCCTGACCAGTGGACCTGGGGCGTTACGCCCTGGCTCTGATCGTTCTGGAGGCGGCTCTGACACACAGGGAAGTGGCACCAGGGTGGCTGCCTCAGACCACGGCTCACTGGTTTCCTTGCGTTTTGCATGTGCACATGTAAATCTGGCATCACTCCTCCCATGGCCTATCCTATCCATGTGGTAGGAAAGAGCCATCTCTCCGTCTTGCTTACAAGTTTTTAAACAATTACACTTGGACATCTGTTCTTTTTGCACCTTCTTTTTCTGCAAAGTCATAATAACATTATATGAACCATTTTTTTATCTCTAGCAGTGTGCTTCTTGCTGTTTTTTTCTCTCTTTCATGTACACTTGAGTTCAATGACCTTAAAGGCCTATATTTTAACACAGCTCTTCACAAAAAGGACTGAAGCGAAATTTCTAAGTTTACAAGTTTATGACTCAGAACCAGACCTGAACTGAGAGCAAGAGGGAAAAGAGTTTTTTCTATAAAGGCCTAATTTTATCCATAGCAGTAATAAACTATAAATGTCAGTAAAGCTAAATGTCAGGGAAGCTGCTCTCTTGCTGGCTTTCCTATACCCTTTCTCTGCTTTGGGACAATTTGTGCTCATATTATCACTGTTCATCCTGGGAGGAACTGCCAGCTTTCAGGCAGGAGCTTTCTGTCTCACTCCTTTTCCCATCTCCTTTCACTCTGGCGGCTCAGCGAAGTTTCAGCCA
Source organism: Eurypyga helias (assembly GCF_000690775.1). Taxonomy (NCBI): domain Eukaryota; kingdom Metazoa; phylum Chordata; class Aves; order Eurypygiformes; family Eurypygidae; genus Eurypyga; species Eurypyga helias. The sequence goes on from NW_010239328.1 coordinate 13,504, forward strand.
TGGAGTCATAGAGTTTACTGGGCTTCGTTCTTGAAACTTAGTATTTTCTATCTGATCTTCCTGCTCCTCATTTTTTTTTTAATGATTGTGAACTTTCTTTTCAGGAATTCCATGACCTGAATGATTTTCCACCTTTCTCTATGCCTTAGAGTCAGACCAAGGTGAATCTTTGCTACCATTAAATTTCTCTTTCTGTGTCAAAAGAGTCTACCTAACCCATTCTCTGAATTCACCCACAGCCTATGTTCTACTTCCTTTCCTGTCCAGCAGTTCAAATCCCCGCAGTGAAACCAAATACTGTGTTTAAGATGGTTGTCCTCTGCTATTAAGAAGCATCATCAACTTGATCTTCCTGGTTAGGTGGTTTTTAAGACTTCGCTCTGAAATCACACAGAAAATTCTTCCCTGTCCTTAGCTACCCAGCTGCCCAACTTCCTTCAGGCCCTCAATGCAGGCAGTTGAAATCTATTTTCCCCTTTAGTGTGTGTCTCTGTTCTGCTGATTAAAGCACAGGGTTTCTCAGTTTGGAACAATTATAATGGAGGCAGAATATGGAACTGTTCTGTAAAACCAGGGTGGTGCAGAAGAAACGAACAGGGACTGATTTTTTACAGTCTCTCAGAACATAAAATCTTAGGGGGCACCCAATAAAATTGTCAGGCAGAGTTTAAATAGGGAAAAAAAAAAAGCTAAACTTTTTTTTGTGTGGCCTGTAGTTACACTGTGGCCAAATAGATTAAATAAATAAATTCCAAAAGGGACTGAAACATTAACAGAGGATGGGTACTTTGTTGACTATTTGATACTAAGCTCTGGATGTAATTTCAGTCTCAGGAAATCTCTATGCTGTTGATTTTTGAAGGCTGGAAGGCAGTAAAAGGACTCTGTATCCTTAATTCTTATACTTTTGTTTCAGTATCTGCTAATAATCACTATCAGAGACAGGATACTTGGCTAGACAGGCCTTTGATTTGACTGGCTAATTGTATTTCTTATATTTTTTAATACATACTAGAGCAACTTTGCCTAGAAGTTGCAGACACTGTTCTGCTCTGTGTGCTGCACTCCTGTTCTTTTGCTGATAGCCAAGAACAACAAATTTAAAATAAGACTTATGACAGCAACAGCTTGCATGGCATAAACAGCATGGTAATGGGTTGATTTTCCTAGTTAAGTGCTGGAAAAACTTCATTTTCTGCCTATAAATGGGGTCTGTACATTCAATCCCTTGATAGCAGAGGGAGCCTGCAGTTGGGATGGGTCACAGCTTACTGAGGTCAGCAGCTCTCAGCCCTGCCTGATGCTGTGATTTCAGTTCATAGGTTGAAATTCAGGCCACTGAGTCATAACCCCAAAGCCTGCCCACAGCCTGAGAAAAACAATTTCACGTGACCCCAGCAGGTAAGAATAAGGATGCTCGCAAGAGGTAATAATTGGCAAACAAAGTTACACACAGTGTTCACAAAGAAAATGGAACCACCTTGCTAAATTCACCTGATCCTCAGGCTTTGGTACAAACTCAAATCTCAGAGTAGGTAAGTGAAGTGTTCCCAGGCATGTCCTTTTCAAACCCTGCTTTGAAACATAGAGGGTGAGAAATGATGATTCCAAAAAAAATATTCCCTAATATTTGGAGAAATAAAGGCATTGTCTTTTAGCAAGTGAACAAGAGGACATGCAGGAAATTTCAGGGGCACATTTACAGAATTAGTGCAAATGTTGCTCAGCATTTTAGCAAATACTGGGCTTTTTTCTTCTTGGCTTTCGTTTTGTTTTGTTTTGTTTATTGGCTCTTTTCAATACATCAGGGTTCTGCTGGAAAGGACAGTCCTGCAAAGTGCTGAGAGCCCTGGCCTGGCTTGGCTAGTGTGGAACCTGATGATACTCTGCACCCATGGGCAAGGTCCCTGTTGCTGGGCAGGATGAATCTTGCTAACAGGTGTGAGGCTGTAAGCTATTGACCATAGATTCAGCTGTCATAAGTACCATAAAGTAGTAGCATTTGGCAGATACTCTTATTAATGTTACTATGTTTGCCAACAACGTAAAACAATAACACTTGCAAGTTAACAAAATTCAAATCATATGAAGATTTTCCTGCATTCTGTCCAAAAAGCTCTTGTAACAGGCTGATTCATCCAATATCATTTCTATGCCAAGAGCAAGGGAAGATCACTTTCTCCCTCTTTCACTGTGGGAAACAGAACCCAAACCAGCACAGATTTAGTCCACTTGGTGACTGCAGACATACACTACCTTTTTCTAATGGTTTCTCTAAGCTCTGCTTGTTGCTGTTTTCTAAAGAAGTGACCATTCTTTTGCTGTAAGGTTGCTCATATGGTAGAAATCCACCTAATCAGATGATAGATTTGAAAAACAATAAAGAACTGTTTTCCTGCTGTCTCAGAGCCATGTGTCTGGCTTGAAGGTCCCTTTGGATTAATGTGAGAAATTCAGGACTTGGCACTGTGATCTTTCTTTAGGGAGTTGCAAATACGTACAGAGCAAGCATTTTGCGCTTCTTTTGGCAAAATCTCAAAGCATTCAGAAATTAATACATTAACTATTACAGCCCCCACTGAGCTTTTCCTCCCCTTGTGTCATGAACGTCTGATTCATACCAGGACCTTCCAGGACTCTTTTTGGATTTTCTTCTTTAGGAGGAAACTTTTGTATCATGAACAAGGAGTCATCTTTGTCAACATCTAGTTTACTTCCAATGAGTGGGCACAAGAACCTGTTTCCCCCAGGGGTGCTGGGAAGTGTCAGTAATTCCTTTCTAAGAAATCCCCAATGTACCACTTCAGAGAAGGCAGAAGTAAAGCTCTTCCTATCCTTTTGGCCCGGGCACCTCTCGCAGCTGATTCCTATGGCTCTATGATCCCTGAAAACTGATATTCATACTCTGCTCTGGGGATTCACACTCTGGGGAGATTTCAGTTTACCACATCTACAGGAAATACAGTACAGCAGAGAAGAAATGGCCTCAGAGGTTCCTGCAGTGTATAGAAGATAACTTCCTGACACAGCTGGTGAGGTAACCAAGTAGGGAAGGCATCTTGCTGGACCTGCTGTTTGTGAACAGAGAAGGACTTGTGGGTGATGTGATGGTTGAAGCTGTCTTGCACATAGGGATCACAAGGTGATGAGTTTTTAATTCTTGGAGAAGTAATGAGGAGGGTCAGCAGAACTGTCACCTTGGACTTTCAGAGGGCAGACTGTGGCCCTGTTTAGGAGACTGGTTGACAGAGTCCCTTGGGAGGCAATCCTGAAGGGCAAAGAAGTCCAGGAAGGCTGGGGAGTCTTCAAGAAGGAAATCTTAAAAGGTGTAGGAGCAGGCCGTTCCCACATGCAGAAAGATGAGCCCTCAGGGAAGAAGACCAACCTGGCTGAACAGAGAGCTTGGGCTGGAACTCAGGAAAAAAGGAGAGTTTATGAATTCTGGAAGAAGGAGCAGGCAACTCAGGAGAGCTACAAGGATGTTGTGAGGTTATGCGGGAAGAAAATCAGAAGGGCCAAAGCCCAACTAGAACTTAATCTGGCCACTGCCATAAAAGACAATAAATAATGTTTCTATAAATACATTAGCAAGAAAACAAGGATTAAGGAGAATTTCCATCCTTTATTAGATGCGGGGAGAAATATAATGGCAAAGGATGTGGAAAAGGCTGTGGTACTTCTTGCCACCTTTGCCTCAATCTTCAATAGTAAAACCAGTTGTTCTCTGAGTACCCCACCCTCTGGAAGACAGGGACGGGGAAGCCCCCATCATCCAAGAGGAATCGTTTAGTGACCTGCTAAAGCACTTAGAAACACACAGGTCTATAGGGCTGGATGGGATCCACCCAAGGGTACTGAGGGATCTGGCAGAAGTGCTCACCAAGCCACTTTCCATCATCTATCAGCAGTCCTGGCTAACCAGGGAGCAAATTCAGGAGAGGGAAGGTTAAAAACAAACTCATTATTTCAAATTGGTATGGTGATCAAACTCCACTTGTCAAATGCACTTGTCATTTTAAATTGAAGTGGGGACCCCTTCTGTTCTGCTTGGGATGGATCACACCAGTACCAAGTCCCATGGTTGTGTCCTCCTGCCCAGCAATATGACCAAAGCAGGAGGAATTGCAGGACTTGCTTTCCAGGAATCCCCAGGTTCATGTCTCTTGAGGTGCTGAGCAGGTCCAGGACTCTCACACTGGGGTGGCAAAATTCAGTGTGCGTGCAGCACCCCATACAGTGGTGCTGTTTTTGTAGGGCATGATTTAAAGCTATTTTGATTCTTTCTTGACAGATCTGTGGATCAAGGCAGGGGTGCAAATATGCTCTTTGTCAAGAGTGTTTAAATACTCCCACAATTCTTTTTGTTCCAGTTTTTGCACCACTGCAGATGATTCTGGCAGACCTCATCTTCCCCATATCATCACCCATTTCAGTGACAGCATACCAGTTCCACATCACTGTGCTTTCTTTTGATTTTCTTGTCCCTTGGGCAGTTTCTCTGGGATAGCCTGCAAAGCAGATACCTTCTCTTCATGTATGCTTAAAAGAAATATTTCACTGAAGTCATACTTTCTCTGTCCAGGCTGGGAATGGGCTGCTCCTTTCTGTGGGGAGAATGGAGGAAAGCTGGGAATAAAAGATGGAACATCATTTTGTTATCACATTAGAAGTATAAAAATTACATTTGAAAAATAGTGATGCTGTGTAAGCTCAGGATTCCTGAAAGCAACTAACAAGGCAACAGCATGCCTGCCCAGATAGGAAATGTGCCTTTGAGTGCCCATGAACTGTGAACAGTTTATTTGCACGTTGTATCGTATTCCTCCTTCTTGCCATCTTCCCAGAGACAGTGTATATTTCTTCAATTCTTTCCCCTTCCCTTCCCTCTTCCCTTTCCCCCTTTCTCTTTCCCACAAAGAACCCAAGCTCTCAAAGTGGTGATATAAGTAAAAAAATATACAGTGAAATGACTAATGGGGCTTAGACCAATGTGGTAATGGATGTCACACCCAGACTGACCTCCATATGCTCCATTTCCCTCTGTTCTCCTCTCTGGAGAATATGATTTACGTTTTTATCAAATGTGTAGTTAAGATCTTCTAGTTTCAAGGAAAAGTTTATTTCGTAATTGGATCTGAAATGACATTACTCAGTTTCTGAATATCGCATTTTTTTTGCCAGACTACCTGTGTTTTCCATGTATAAATTATACTTTAGAGATGAAAATGGAGACTATTTATCTTCTAAGTATTAACATTAAAAATAGTTTTCCAGGCTGAGTGTTGTAGGACTAAGGACTTGATCTAAGATTTAAAAAATAGATAATTAAATCCACACATATAAATGTATTTGTATAATAGGGAAAAATTATTTATGAACTTCATCCTTCAAACAAAAACCTGCATGCAGTATGGTCCTTTGGTATTTTGGAGTCACTGTTTTCCTCATAAATGTCATTAGCACAAACCCGTTTCCCTATGAAGTAAAAATATAATTTTGTGAGAAAATCACTTCTCTAGCTGTTTCTGGCTACAGAATGAAATTTCAAAGAAAAACTACTTTTCCTTTTACTTCTTCTAGTCAAGTTAGCTGTTTAATGGAAATAGACGGGTGAAAAGTAGGAAAATATTTCCAAAACTGCAAAGGGATCAACAAAGAAAATAATGGAGCTGGGGAAGGGTCTGGAGCACAAGTCCTGTGAGGAGCGGCTGAGAAAGCTGGGGTTGTTCAGTCTGGAGAAGAGGAGGCTGAGGGGAGACCTCACTGCTCTCTACAACTACCTGAAAGGAGGATGTAGTGAGGTGGGTGCTGGTCTCTTCTCCCAAGTAACAAATGATAGGATAAGAGGAAATGGCCTCAAGTTGCACCAGGGGAGGTTTAGATTGGATATTGGGAAAAATTTCTTCACTGAAAGTGTTGTCAGGCACTGGAACAGGCTGCCCAGGGAAGTGGTGGAGTCACCAGCCCTGGAAGTATTTAAAAGATGTGTAGATGTTGTGCTGAGGGACATGGTTTAGTGGTGGACTTGGCAGTGCTAGGCTATTGGTTGGACTTGATGATCTTAAAGGTCTTCTCCAACCTGAATGATTCTATGATTCTAGGAAATTAACTTTCAAACTGAGCTGCCAAAAATGCTAGATGTTCTTGAAAATCTTTGTACATTCACACTTTGTTTCATTTTTAAAGTCTGATTGGGTTTACGTAATTCTTCTATTGATTAAAAAGAGATGTAGATCAGAGAAATTATTTTTAATGAAGTCTTCTCTACTGCCTGTCGCAATTTCCTTACCTTTACAACTGATACTGATGTTTTAATGTCTTTCTTGGTCTATTAGAGAAATAAGCAGATTGAAACAGTCTTCCAGTTCTACGTACAACATCAAAAGTATGCTCAAATTACTTTAGAAAACACCACAGATGTACTTTAATTAATATAAACCATATTTAATAACTAATCTCTTTCCATTGTAATGGGAGGAAATCTGGTTGCAAGTACAATCAGTCATTTAGATGCCATCAGCTGAAGCGCTTATGATGAAAAAACTTGTGGATACACATTTTTGCTTTCTTTTGTACATAAAAGAATTTATTTCTACCCTTCGTATGGAAAGATGGAATTTAGTCACTTCACTCTCTAAGATGTTCTAGTACACCCCTTGTTTTAATAAATTTTGAATGAAGAAGAAAAGAATTGATAGTTATCTAAGTTTAAAGACAAGAAGATATAACATTGTCTGGTTTTATTCTTTTTACTTTTTTCCAAGAGCTCACAAGAAAATTATTTTTTTTCCAAGGATTTGTTTTTAATTTGCTACCTCAAATTCTAACAAGTGTCCTGCAAACTGACAAGTGCTTACCTTGAGTCTTCAGTCAAAAATGAATGGTGTTGATGAATAGTTGAGACAGCAGAAAGACATCAGTTAGGTGCTGGGGGTAACCTCACTCACTGGGGTTCTCATTTAAAAGTATCACACTCTTAGGTGTGCAGTACAGGAAGGAACCCAGAAGCCTGCACTTCCTAGACACAAGGACAACATCACCCATTTGTGGCTTACTATCTTCCTGCCCCTCTGACACTGGCTTTCTTGGCCACACCAGTTTTAACAGAACAAGAGGAAGGTGGTTCTTCCCCATGCTCCTGTCAGAGATTACAGATCTGAGACAGAACTGCCTTTGGCTGAGGAGGATAAAAGCCTCGAGCTTTAACATCCAGGGTAAATGCTTTAAACCTCTAAATTGTTACATAAATGCAACAGTTCTGCTTCCCTTCCAGATGCAGGACTTTATCCGAGACACTGCTGTGCTTCATGAAGAAATCAGTGCTGCCAATACACATCCAGCTTTTCCAGAAATCACCTACTAGACTGGGCCCCTGGGAACATGGTTGGAGGAGTATCCAGTTTTCAAGTCTCAAAGGCCTTCAAGCATGAGAAAGGCACCAAAATTCTCAGCTCTGGGGGGTTAGCAGCAGACCAGGCTGCCAAGCACTGGAAGCACTTAGTGAACTTTAATAGGGAAAAGTTTAGTAGTTGTGGCCCATTTTATCCCTTTCGGGGGTTAGGCATGGTTTTGTGAACTGCCATTTTAGACTTAGGCATCTCAAATCTGCCTCCTTCTCCCCCAAAACACCTCCATCTGTTGTTGCGGTCCCCTAGATCTTAAGCATGCACGCAGGCACACGCATGTAGGCACTGCCTTCACATGGAGCTTGAGGCAAAGGAGGCTGGATCTCCTGCAAAAGTTGTTTTGGTGCATAGGTTATTCCTTGTGAAATTTCTAAGCAGGACATTTGGTTAATTGTAAACATATTCTTGGCCAATTAATGGAGTCAAATGTTTCAGCAGTTCCATAAAAACCATTATCTGGCTAATTCTTGTCATTGGGAATTAACAGACTGACTTCTGCCAGGATCTGCACAGAAAGGGAACTCTAAAACAGGATGGGGCAGGACAGAGATTTCTGCAAAGCTGGGGCTTTTTCCAAAATTACTTACTAAAAAAATGGCTTTTTTTTTCTTCCAAACCAATACTAATTAAAATTTCCTCTCTATCTGTGTGTCATACTGAAAAGAATTCACTAGGCACAAAAGATTTAAACAGACATTTGTATTTTATGCTGAATGCTCAAAATTTCTTATGGGAGGTGTTAAGAAATTCCCTTCTCCTGTAGATTTGTGAAAAAAAAAAAAAAAGAAGAAAAATCCATGTTGTTGCCAGTGCTATCTGGCTTTTTACTTATAAGTAACATAAAAATTAGCAGTTCCATTTTAAGCCGTGTGTTTGTTTTCTATTTTTCAATGCAGTTTCTCTTGTGGGAGAGATAGGTAATGAGCTACAGGATATTTTTCTGAAGCAATACTGAAACTATGCATACATTCACTAGCATCTGTGCAGTTTGGCATGCTGTCACTTCAGTGTGGATTTTGGGTCTTAACTGATGGAGTTACCCTCTTTTTGTATTTGCAAAAGTAAACTGACTGCTGGTGTGGACTGGATGTCTCAGGGGACAGCTGAAGCCCAGAGAGTGGCCCAATGATTATGCTGCAAGCATGGGGAAAGGTTGACTTACTTGCACAAGGGTGTAGGAGTTCCATGGGAGGGCAAAAATCTCATGCACTTAGCTTTTTCCCACATGATTTTATCTTTCAGGGACATGGAGCATCATTTAGAAAAGCAAATCCAAGTAGTTTAAAAATATAAACAGAAAAACTCTTTAGCTTTGGATATGATGCAGCCTTTTGATCATAAGATTATTCCTTCAAAGTCTGTTGCTCCTCTTAGTTATCTAATATTTAGTCTTCTAATTCCTTGTCGTCCCACAGAGAGCAAGAGAAAATCTTTTGCTTCCAATTCATTTCTATTATTCTTCTTTATGTGCATTCCTGGGAGGGAAGCTTGATCTGAAATTTTACTTACTGTACAAAAGCTATCGAATTGACGTGTCACAGCTTACGCATGTTGCAGTCTCCACTGTGGCCTTCACGGATCTTTCTGACCTATGACTAACTTTGACCATGCAATTCTAGAGACCAAGATAATTTCAGGGTAGCTTAGCTCTTCAAAACAGTACAACAGAAAGCAAACTCACACTGATGGTATCATTCTGATTTAAAAATAGATATCTAAGATATCTAAGATAGCTTAGATTCTTTGTGATGGTATTGTAAACCCCCTAAAGCCAGGAAAACTTGACTTACTACGTATAGTTTGAAAGGATAAACTAAGAAAAATTAGATGGAAATAGAGAATAACAAGAGAAGAAAGGGGAATGAAAAAAGAAGGCTTCCACCACTTTCTTGGAAATCAAGTACATCTACACCACTAACAGTTTGGAGCAACGCCACTGGTTCAGCTGTAGTAACCTAGGCTCATGTAGCTGCGAACAGAGTATGATTATTAGTTTTAGAAAAAGAATGCTCCATGCAGTTAGCATTCAGCTTGATCTTTCTAGGAACTGCCAATCTTATCCTTAGCTTGCTGTTTTTCTTCTGGAAAACATCATCTGTGTCTGACATGAACAGGCAATGCACCTCAAAGACATCATAGCATTATCAGTTTGCTTACATCACCAACACTATGAACATGAAACCTGAGGAAACTGATTTGACCACACACTTGTTTCCACCCTCGTTCATGGTGCAGTTTTTTTGAGTTTGATTCCTGAACTCTGCTCAAGAATGGAGATTTTCAGGTTTTCACATCCATGTCTATTTCTAGTATCTTGGAGACAAAGGCAAAAGGAATTGCTACAAAGGGAAGATCTTATAGCAGAATATTGAATGGGGGACCAGACCAAAGCAAATATACATTTTCCTTGTGACTGAATCACATCCTTGACACTATATTAGCCTGAGAGTGTTGCCAACAAATTAGTTCTATCTCTGCAAATCTTACATGTAAGCTCCTGGAAAAAAGTACATGCTCTCTATCTCTGACTGTATGTTAAATTTTCCTGTTCTCTCTCTATTTTATTTATATTGAAAAGAAAAGGAAAGTGGTTTTGTCTCTTCCGTGTGTAGAGACAAATGATTAATGCTTCCTATCCTGGATGCTTGATTAATTAATGTATCCTCAGACATCCTGAGGGAAAATGTTACATGTGTGGACTCTGTTTCTAATAGCCTCCCAAATCTAAAACCTTGAAATTTGATAAATACAGTCAGGTCTGTAATTAGAAGTTCTGCCATTCCTTCATGGCAGGAATCTGAAGTAGTCCAATTAACAAGGGTGTCAACCGCATCTGGAAAATTAAGGGTAACTGAGAGAAGATGAGATGAAGCAAGAAACATACAGATTTTGTCAACCTCACAAGGAAAATATATAAATATCATAAAGTTGATTTATAGTCTCTCATTTTGCATACTTAAACTAAATCAATTCTAGAAACTACCAACACTGAGACTGAGAATCATAGAATCATAGAAGGGTTGGGGTTGGAAAGGACCTTAAAGACCATCTAGTTCCACCCCCCCTGCCATGGGCAGGGACACCTTCCACTAGACCAGGTTGCTCAAAGCCTCATCCAGCCTGGCCTTGAACACTTCCAGGGATGGGGCATCCACAGCTTCTCTGGGCAACCTGTTCCAGTGCCTCACCACCCTCTCCGTGAAGAACTTCTTCCTAAAATCTAATCTAATACTGGAGACCAGTAATTTTCTTCTGAATGCTCTTCACTGTACTTGTTTCCTGAGAGACACATCAACTATGCTTTGTTTCAGTGTAGAAGACCCCACAAAATGCCTCAGTCTGTCCTCAAACCAGAAGTTTTGTACCTATAAAGTAGCTCATGGACAGATATTCCCACCATTTACCCATGTAAGGCCTGTGGCCATATTTTGTGATTATGCAAAACAGGAGAACAGGAAACTGTTTAAAGAATTTGCATCTCTATCCAAAGTTAAACTAGTGTTTAATGGATCTTCATGTAGAGATTAAGTACAGAATCAGAGCTGCAGCACATCCAGATCATCCTCTTAAATTTTGTCATCCTTCAAAACTTAAAGGGTCATTTTAGACAGTGGGGATTTCCAGCCTGTCAGACCCTGGTTCCTTCAGCTGTAAAAGAAGAGCAACAGGCAATTCAGTGCCAGCTGGCTGCAGTAAGGTGGTCTGGATGTGTATGTCAAAGTAGAAATGGGGTTCATCCGATCTAAATTCACAGGAATTAGTCTTCACTTCTCAGTCTGACATTGTTATAAAGTCCTGACTGGAAGAGGACAACACAGTCACTGTCTTACCATGTGCAAAGACTGAAAACCAAACATATTCTTAAATTTAACTCTGATAGAAGAACAAACATATTCTTAAATTTAACTCAGATAGAATTAAGACATAGATCTATACTGGGAAATTGAACTAAAGCCTCAGAAATATGCCTCAGACTAGAAAATCTCTACATTCACTTTTATTAAGACAAAATAATACATTTTCCAAAGCATGTTTTCCATATGTGGCTAAATTACAAAATAATTTCTCACCACTTATCATCCTGATCCATCTGGATGGCTTGCAGTGCTGAAGGAAATGGGGCGACTCTGCAAGCTCAGAAGGAAAACAAAACAATGCCAGGAATAGCTTTTGACACCCTGCCACAAAAACCTAGCCTTGCTGCAGCCCTGACAAATGTCATGTTCTAACTTGATGTTTCACAAATGCCTTTATCCAAGAAGGGGTCCTTTTCCTCACACCTGCTGCTTAGTTCTGCAAGTTTTTTAAGCACACAGTAGCTAGGAGGCCCACTCAGGTACGTGGTTTCCACAGGATGGACTGCAATGCACAGGCTGCTGGGGACCAAAGTAAAAGTCAGATTTAAGGTTAAGTTAAAGATCTTGGCACTACTGAAACAGCATTTTCCAGACAGACTTCCTGGCTATTTTAGTTCCCCTGTTCCCTCCCTTCTCCCAGGTTCCCTCTCCCATCACCCACAGTGCTTGCACATTAGTTCTCACTGAGGATCTTTCCCAGCATGAAGTGACTGGTTTCCCTTAAGACATAACCCAGCTACAATTCTAGGAGAGTTTCCTCCAGGGGCTGCTTCCCACCGACAGAATGAGACAGTACCATCCTCCCTTCCTCCCGTGTGTCCCCCATAGCTATGTGAGAGGGCTTTGCACCTTGAAATCCCTCCCTGGCATCTACAAACACATCACCCACCCCAGAGCTGCAACTGAAACCCCTGGGGTTGTGCTGGAGAAGACACCCTTCTGTAAATTGTGATGCAAATAACTGGGTGCAAAATGCACATATGTATAAATGTGTTTTATGGCCTATAAAGAAAAACATTCACAGGATTAGGTCTTGCCCTGGAGCACCCTAAGATCCATATGGAGAGGAGTCTACCTGTGCCTCAGCATCATGTACAACTAAGCATCTATTTTTGAAATGGGTGAGTAGCTTCCAGAAGGTACATAACTCTCTCCTCTGACTACAGAAGGAGATAAGAATAAGATCTAATTTTAAACAACTATGTTAAGGTGAGAAAACTCCTACACCCAAGATTTGTTCTCTGAATTTCTTGTTAAGAGAAGACTGAGGTGTCAGACTGACGTTTTTCAACATGAAAGGTCATATTACAATAATATTAACTACTCATACAGTGATCTTTTTATTTATGTGTGTGCTATTGAAAAAAAAGTTGTAAAGACCTGTAAATTGAAGGTATAGGGGCCTCAGTACAAAACCATTTTGGGACCTAAGGGGTTGTTACTTTTCTGTCTCTCTCAAATGTCTTCATACAAAATAAGTAGATTTTTACCAGTAGCACAAGATAAAATATCAGCTACTGCCACACTCAGCTGCTAAACAAACGTAGTGGCATTACTGACAGGGAAGGAATTAAAATTGTCTGTGTGGTGTTTTTTTTATGGTTCACTTCGGGATATATTTGTAAGCAACATGGCAAGCTTGAACACTGGCTGGCGGAACGGATCCAACGTGCTCACCTTCACCTCAGGATGTGTAGTCTGCTGTCCACAGCTTCAACCCCCACACTTTCAGAGGTGTTAAGGAGTTCAAAAATCCCTTCAGAAGCAAGGGGGCTGCAGGGAGAAGCGCAATTCTCACTCACTTTCCCAGCACAGCATGATGAATAGTCTCATGACATCACAAGAACCGTGACAAAATCCATTTGCAGTGGTGTGCCCGCAAATTTTCATTCAGCCTTCCTGTAAGTTCAGATAGGCAAACATTGACGTGTTATTTTAGGAGAGGAGGTTTAAAAATACTGACAGGCGGCTGTTAGAAAGGGCCATTGCTTTCCTGGGCCAGGAGACATGCTTGTTGGAGCTGAGGGCTCAGGCAGCACAAGGACTTTATTGTATCCGTGCATCATACCACAGAGCTCATAAACAGTCATATTATTCATGCATAAACACTTTTATTTAATGTTAAGAATGAGGACTTATGCATCTTTAGCTGAAAACACAGTTGGTAGTGGTTTAAATGTAATTTTTTTTTCTTAACTAAGTGATAAAACTGTTGGTATTCTGGAGTGGAACAAGATGACAGAACAGCCTGTTTGTCTCTGCTGTTTACTCACTCAGGACAGGGAAGGGTCTAAAGAAACATCTGGTGTCAGATTTTTTCCACTGAGGAAAAAAATTAAGCCAGTAAATTCTTTAGCCAGAAAAGTAAGTTCATGTGTCATGGAAATTCAGCTAGGAATCACAGAAGTTAGAGATGGTGAAGACCAAACACCTTAGTTCCTACATAATCCATAAAGGAGAATGGGGCATTCTAACTCAGTTTTTGGTTTTTTGTTTTGTTTTGTTTTGTTTGTTTTTTTGTTTTGTTTTTTTTTAAGTCTTGAAAGTGTCTTGATTTACATTTCCAGCTGGAAAGAAGTTTGTGAGAAATTTAAGTGCAGAGGCCGGAGGGGAGAGAAGGGCAGGAGCCAGGTTGGCCGCAACTGGGAGTTTACAGTGAGCAGAGAGTAATGAGGTGGCACGGAAATTTCTTCCCCTCTGGCCTCCTCTCTACCTTCTCTTTCCCCTCCCCTTCCCACTTTCAAAGAGGATGAGGGTTTCATAGAGGCAAAAAGGTGCTTTCTTTCTCCTCTCTCTGTCCCCTTCCTCCCTGCTCTCCCTTAGTCTTCCTGCAGGTCAGCCCAGGTTTCCCACGTCCTGGTGGGAGCTGCAAGAGAGGAAGGTTGAAAGCCACAGGGAAAAGCCCCCTTGCACCTTGCAGTCAGACACGAAAAGCAGGGGAGGACGAGTACAAAACCTACCTCTGCACCCTGTGCTTGGCGCACCCATGACCTTGCATTCAGGCCTTGGGGTTTGTATGGTGCAAAACTCCTTGAAGCAGATTCCCCATGAAGATTTTTATAGGGAAAATCAAGTGGTTGATATGAAAACCGATCTCGTGTTAAAATTCCCTTCCCCTCCCCTGTAATCTAAGTACAAGCTAGCACCATCCATCAAAGGGAGGATGTGAGCAGTGCTTGTAAAATTTAATAACCTCCGTGGTGGGACGGGGCAGAGCGAAGGGAAAGTGCTGAGTAACGGCCAGGAGGAGCCTTTCATCTCCCAGTGAGCTCAGTGACTGGAAATGTGAAGTTCACTTCAGTTAATGGCAGTTTTAAAATGTCTTTTAAAATTACTATGTATAAACAAACAAGCAAAATGACTCAAATTCAATCTTTGTGACTTGAAGGTTTTGGGGTTGTTTTGGGCAGTGCAATGACCTCAAATTCATCTGAACTAAAGAAGTTCAGTTTTCAAGCTAACAGTTAGCAACCAAGGTAAATGTCCATTTTTCATTGGCATAAACAAAAGCCCGAAAATATGTTAGTGCACGTCTCAAAATCTGAAGAGCAAAAAAATACATATAAGACCTACATAGTTTTTCTTTATATTTAATTCTCTTCAGTGTTAAGAAAACCCTTCCCGTGCAGTTGATGACTTCTGAATCCTTGAAAACTGCATCCCCTTTAAAAACTGAGCACACATGCCTACGTGCACACTTGCACCTAGACCATACACAAAGGGACCTAATTTATTTTGGTGCCAAACAAGGCTGTGAAATACTTTGACTTCATTTTAAAGAAAAGCAAACAATGACCAGTGCTTGTGAAGGCACAAGCTGTGTCATAAAATGCACCCAACAAACCATTTACATTGCAAAAAGATGCCCCAACTGTTGTTTATACTGGAAGTAAGATTAGCACATTCGTATCCTCTGGCTAGCAGATACCATCAGCTGCAATCACTTGCTGCCAGTCAGAGGGGCTGAAGAAGGGAACACTCAAAGTTGAGACATGTGGAAGAATTTTTTTTTTTTTTTTTTTTTAAAGCAGAGCTCAAGCCCATTTTGGTTTCCTGGAAAAAAAATATTGTTAAAAATATTGCAAGTTTTCTGAATTTATGTGAATATTATGTAGAATGCAATCCAAAACTCAGTATTTGTTTAATTGGTGTAAATCAGCATAAATCTACTGAACAAGGCTGGTTTATACAAACTGAGGATCTAGCTTCTGATGTGTCCTCTATAATGCTTCTTCGCATTAGTACACGAAAAAATTGGTGAATTCATCCTGGTATACCTGATAGATAGACTGTTCGTAATGGCACTCAAATATTCCTACTGTCAGATGTTTTGGTCTACTTCACATGTTCAGGGTTAGGCTAACCACTAAATCTGGGGCTAAGAGGAGCTGTGTCCCAGGCCACAGTGGCAGATAGAGTGGCTTTTTGGGTTTATGTACTCGTACTCAGTGTCTGAGGAATATCTGCTTTTAACCAAACTAATACAGGACACTAGTGATGCCGCTTAATTCTCTTCTTCTTTCCAGGGGAAGTATTTTATAGCTGTGGTGTATTTACTGATCTATCATGCCAGCAGCACTATGAAGACTTCCTTATGAATATGGGGAAATTTAATAATCCAGGTGGGTTTCTTCAGTTGCATGTTTCCTAGCAAAATCTAACAGAGCAGAAAAAATACTCATACCCTAAAACCCTAGTCCATACAATGGACCAGCCCCAAATCACGCACTGTGAATGGTCTTTAGAATGTGTCACTGTGTTGTACATGTGCAGCTGGGACCCAATGTGAGTGAATTTAGCATGCAAAACTTCAAAAATAATTTAACATTTTAGATTTTCCTTATGCAGTTTGATGTTTTTATTCCCTAGGACAAAATTATTTTAAAAGATAACTAATTTAGAAATAACTAAGGTCATTGTTTGTTTTCAACATTTTTTGCAAGACTTTTGCTGACTAAGCCTTGTAAAGAAGAAGAATCATTTAATAAACTCTTAATTCCTTAAAATGGAAAGTGGACGAGACATGCATGGGAAGGATGGCACAAAAGAGAAAGTGAAGGGACACACAAACCAATGATCCATGGAGACTCAATGTTGAAGTTACGCATCAAACTGATCTCAGTGTCCATTTAGAAATTGGGGAAATTTGGGAATGTTTCCAGATTCCACAATGACCTTCTTGTTTTGTCACAAGCCCTCACATCGAAACACTTTCAAACTTTCAGATCCGTCTCAAACCCTCCAGCTTGTGGTTGTCTCAGCAAAACAGAAACATTCATTAAGCATCAAGTGCCCCACTTCCAGCCTGGGATATACATCGAAGCTTCCCATTGAAGTGTTGGTTCCCACAGTAGGACGGAGCCCTTTGGGGAGGTGTCGGTTGTCAGTAGTCAGTTGTCAGGATAATTCATTGCCTCGGGGGGAAATCTGAGTTGAGAAGCAACAGTCTCCTCCAGTTCAGAGGAGGTCAGCCACATCAAAGCAGAGATGTGCAGCGGCCTCTGAGCAGGGAGGAGTGGCCGGTGCTCTTGAAGTTGCCAGCTTTCCTTTTTCTGTGCAGGCTAGGGAGTGGCAGGGGATGTGTTTGAAGATCTGGGGAAAATCTGGGATCATTCAAGCTGGAGCTGAGGAACAAAAGAGAAGGGCTCCGGCTCAGTGAGGCTTGATGGTTAGATTTTGCTCAAATGGGGTGGAAATCAGAGGGAAAGAATAGTGGGGCATTGCTGCTTCACAGCGCGGTTCACTTCAACTTCTCTTTTACAGTGGAGCAGATAAGAAAGAGCAGATCCCTCTTCCTGAGAGCTGAAGGCTATTCCAGGGGTCCAGGCCTTGTCCCTCAGGACCGTGTGGTTTTACTAGGAACATGTGTCTTTCCCACTCCTTGCATTTAGGGAATTTGGGAGTGAAAACAGCTTACTGAACTTTTTTTCTTTTATTTTTAAAATCTAAGTGAAAGTTTACCAGGTGTGTGAAAAAAATGAGCTTTACTAAAGCATCTGTGTGGTGAAAGCGGGAGAGGACAGGTCTGGAGCTGACAAGGAGAGAACGCAGTGATGGGAGAGAGCGGAGATCACTGGGATGGATGGGATAGGGTATGACCAGAAAACTGAAAGTTGCAGTGTTTAGATAATTTCAAATTTTAAAAGCTGTTGATGTTCAGGTTGCTACTGATTTATGGCTGGAAAAGGGATACCTGTTCTTCCTCTTACATTGAAACATATATACAAATTCTATGCCAATCTCTCTCTCTCTCTGCAAATATGTACTTACGTATTTTTAAACTAACGAACAATTTCTATCCTAAAGTTCTCTCATTCCAAACTGTCTATCACCAAGGAAGGAGTTATCTGAAAATGTTTCACTACTACTGAGTGAATAAACAACAAAAGATGGTCCTGTGTCTGAGAGACTTCTCTGGTAAGGTGGGAAGAGAGTCCAAAGTACAGATGGAATGGGAAATGATAAAAGAAAAGGGGGAAATACAATTTAGAGCATTAAAATGGAGTTTGCATTTGATTTACATGGCAATCATGATTCATTTCAAGCTATGTCATCATATGGTCTTTGGAATACATTTGTCAGCCCATTATGTCTGCAGCCAGATTTACAAGAGCAGCTGTAACATTGAATGGGCTGTAAATACACCTTGTTTTATTGTATAATACTGATTCTGCTCTACAGCTGAGTGCAGCCGTTGAAAGGTTAACACTCTGCCTGGGCTGTGTCACTGGAAAAGACTGCTGGACACTCCTGCTTATATTCCTTTGTTAGAGTTTCCTAGGACTCCCCATCTCTTCCTTTTGTCACCTTTGCCATGCTCTTTGAGAGCTCCCAGGCCAAGGTGAAGCAAGTTCACCCGGGATAGGAAGCTTAAGATGAGTTTGGCTGGCTCTACTGTGGCAAAAATGTGTCCAGAACATAATTGCTCTGTGAGCAGGTGACACAAGAAGGGTACATGTGCAGCAGTCCAGGGTTTTGATCTGGAACACACCGTAAAAAGGACATAGCGTGATGACATTTATCAGCACTGGCATCTAGTTAACAACCCTTTGAAACGAACAGGACAAATAATACCTCAAGCCTATTGTTTAAAGTGAAGTTGAAACAAATATATAAACCTGTCCTACTTACTCTGTGTCTTTGCTTCAAGACATCGATAGCTGGGAGTTTTTTACTGAAATCTGATTAGCTGACTGAAAATTTAGCACCCACAAAATAATTGCAGGTGGCTAACTGGCACTGTCTGACTGTGAAATGGTCTCACCCATATTGCCGGCTGTGAAGGTGTAGACAGGGTACCACAGTGACTTAAATTGCATAAGGAAACCAGGTGGTATGTTACACCTTCTCACTAAGTTCCTGTGTCAAAAAGCCACTTGTGGATATCCTTGCTGAAGGACAGCAGGGAGAACTCTACTGAATGGCCATGACAACAAAACTGATCAACAAGGTCTCCTCAGTAGGTCAAAAGCAAAGAAAACTGATGGCATGTTACGGATATTTTATGCAAGTCAGGATTTCTGGCTTTACCTGTTGTTGCTGTTACTGTATGGGACTGTGATTCCCACAAATTTCACACATATTAAGCTTGATTAAAAACAACTAAAGGAGTATTTAACTCTCAAAGAATCCTTTCATTATGGAGAACACTGAGATGCTTGTTACTTTTACACTTAATGAAGTGCGTAAGAGACAGTTGCTGAAATATATTGCACTCTGGCGTGCAGCTCAGCTAACAGAATTTGTGGGGTTTTGTGAAATCTGGTCTCAACACCGAATCTAAAAAACCACACTTCTCCTACAAGTACCGATCAAATCTTGAGTGAAATATAAGAGGACCAAGTAGGATAAAATAGCCAACTAGGCAGAAAAAGCCCCTGTAGAGATTCTGCGTACCTTGGCAAAAATTCTGTCAACTGTCAGATCTCTTCCAGCAGAGAAGTGGAAGTTTCCACCCTGAGCTCAAATATTGGTACAGGAAGGTAACAGAGCAAATGAAGGAATGAATTGCTCATAGTAAGCCACTCACTGGAAAACAGTGACTAGATAAGATAGAAATATCACAAAGCAGTACATTCTGCATAAACCAACAAAAAGGTTGCAGCAGAATAATAATTAGCACTTCAAAGACTTCTTATTATAACAAGTAATATTAAAAAAATTATTATTATTCTTTCCTCAGGTAAAATACACATTGAAGTTAGGCCTGTAAATTAGTTTGATGCCTCCTCTGCTAGTCACGTATGCGCTTAGTACCTCACATGGCTAGGCCCATACCCATGTAACATGGGCCAGAAACTTGTAGCAGCTTTACACGTAGCTGCATTTGGAAAAGCCTACTTCTGAATGTAATACTAATCAATTTGAGTCTGGATTTTATGAAGTGTGTGGGTGGTGGTAGGTGTCAGTTAGGTAATTCCCATTATCCTAGTGTCCCTGCTGACTTGGAATATACACATCTTGAATTCATTGAGTCCCCTGTTGGTCTAGGGAAGAAAATGAGGGAATCATCTTCTCTTTTAGCCTAAAGATATAACTGATTCAAGGTTTAACAACAGCACAGAGTTTTTCTCATTGCTGCACAATACATTCAGACAAAGGATGTAAAGTCTTCTGAATCACCCCAAACTATGCTGTAACAACTACCTTCTTTCAGCTCTGGTAGCTCAAACAGCTGAAATAAAAGACACTTGTCAGGGAGAAGAGGGAAAATTAAAGATTCAATTGCCACAGTAAATATGGAGGGAAACATTGTTTGGTTGGAGTGTGTGAGAACAGATGGAGAAAGGCTCAAAATCATTATTCACCTCCATATTTTCGGACATGGTTGTGGTGCTTGCATTTGCCTCCATTTGGAGGGTGGCTCTAGACTATTGCTCAGGAAGTAGTCAAAGCTCAGGGAAGGAGCAGAGGGCACGGTTGCAGTTATCCCAGCTCATGTGCCTTCTGTTGCCTCCTACCCAATGCCTATAATCTGGCCCAAAAGGATAGACTGTGTTGAAAAAGCTATGTAGGCAAGTTAGCATGGCCCTGGGCATTCATTGAGCTAACCTGAAACTTTCTGTGAACCATTAAGTACTCTCTGGGACATGGGAGTCTCCAGTGAATTTAAGACTGGCAAAGAAATATCATCATAAAAGGAAGGCAGGAGAAAAGCAAGGAAGATAGAAAATAGTAAGTGATAAATTTAACTGTTCTGTCTTTATTGAGAACAAATTCTGTCAAACTATTCAACAGCCTACTTTTATATGAGAACAGAAGAGGGGAAGATGTAGACATACTATTTTTCATTTAGATGAGACATTTAGGTGGGACACAAAGATGATCAGAGGGCTGGAGCGCCTCTGCTATGATGAAAGGCTGAGAGAATGGGGCTTGTTCAGCCTGGAGAAGAGAAGGCTCCAAGGAGACCTTATTGCGGCCTTCCAGTACCTGAAGGGGCTACAAGGAAGCTGGGGGGGGACTTTTTACAAGGGCCTGTAGTGACAGGACAAGGGGGAACAGGTTTAAATTGAAAGTGGGGAGGGTTAGATTAGATATCAGGAAGAAATTCTTCACAGAGAGGGTGGTGAGGCACTGGAACAGGTTGCCCAGAGATGTTGGGGATGCCCCATCCCTGGCCATCTTCAAGGCCAGGCTGGATGAGGCTTTGAGCAATCTGGTCTAGTGGAAGGTGTCCCTACCCATGGCAGGGGGGTTGGAACTAGATGGTCTTTAAGGTCCCTTCCAACCCAAACGATTCTACGATTCTATGACTCTACAATTTCATGACATTTCTCCTGAGACTATCTTGAGCAAACTAAGGACCTATGATCCAAAGGAAGGGGTAAGGTGAACCATTATAAGGTATATAGTTCATGAAAATATACAGACAACAATTGTATGACAGCTGGCTGAGAAAAAGAGGTTGCATTTCAGAGTTCAGGGGCACAATCAAGGTCTGTCTGAAATCCATTTTATATTTGTGGCATTTGGGGATCAGCCAAACAGTGGTTGAAATTTTATTCAAACTCTGGGACGTAGTAATGGTGCCATAGAATTTGAATCCAAACTGGCTATCATTCAGCATGGGTGATGCTTATCGACTCATCTTTGAAACATAAGATGTTCCTAAAGTCTTAGAATTCTTTTGAATGAAATCTGTTTTCACTGAGCATTTATATGCACAGAATCTGTATTCATGGAGTTGCCAAACATCATCTGATCTCTAAGTGGAAAATAACTTCTGAGTATTCTTACTCTTACCAGAAGTGTGTTAAATGGGAATGCATTTCACAGTGCTTCAGAATTTCTTAAACTAAGAGTGTTGTGGTTTAGTCCCAGCCAACAAATAAGCACCACACTCAAACTAAGCTTGCTCTCCCCACCCCCAGGTGGGATGGGGGTGAGAACTGAAAAAAACCTCGTGGTTTGGTATACAAATAGTTTAATAGGACAGCAAAGGGAGAGGAAATAATGATAATACTGATAAATTAATTTATCAAAAACAAGTGATGCAGAAGACAACAATTGCTCATGACTCAGTCACCTGTTGCTCAGCCATGATTTACCCCTGGCCAACTCCCCTCAGCTTATATACTGAGCATGAAATATCCCTTTGGCCAGTTTGGGTCAGCTGTCCTGTCTGTGACCCCTCCTTTCCTGCAGAGGAGAAGCTAGGAGAACAGGGGCAATGTGAGAAAATGAAAAAGTCCTTGGCTTAATGTAAACATTGCTTAGCAACAACTGAAACATTAGTGTTATTCACATTCTTCTCAGCACAGTTCTAAAACACAGCTTCATACTAGCTACTATGAAGAAAATTAACTCTGTCTCAACCAAAATGAGCACAGAGTTTCTGCTAAACACTCAAGAATAATTAGGGGTGAATTTAAGGAGAGATTCAACAGTGAGATTATAGCCATTAGAGACGGAAACAAATTCATCAGTGTTCTTCAACCTGTAGTTAACTCATGGGTGGAAGTTACAGGCAAAGCTGTGGAAGTTACAAACTTGGCTCTGTCTGCTGGTCTCGTCTTTAACTTATTTGCTCTGACCACAACCAGTTTTTGAGGGCTGTCAGAGTCATGGGTTGAAAACGACTTTGCTAGAGTATTCTGCTCCTATGTAAGTAATGTAAGATTGCTCCTTCTAGCATTTTAGTGTTTGTGTGTTCCTGTTTGTAATGAGTTGTGGCTTGTCTGAATTTTACTGTTTGTATGAACCTAATAATATAGGGCAATCCATGGGGGAGGCCTCTTCTACTCTTGGATAGACTTACTGTGGAGTAAGCATGGCTTTTTTGGCTTTGATTCCAAATAACATAGGCTTAAAAGAAAAAAAAAACAAAACAGGTGTGCACAAGTAGAGTCCCAGGAGTTTCATTGATCTAATAGATTAAAATAAATGACTTAGCATATACTAAATAAACTGACATGTGCAGACAAGGCTTTAAAATATGCAGCCCCTCCCTTTCAGAGGTTGGCAGCAGAAGTAAAGGACGATGCCAGCTGGATTACAATCTACAATCAGGGCAAAGACATACAGTGTCTTCCTGATGTAGCTGTAACTCTCGAAGAAGTAAAGAACCCTGGCCGTTGGCTGCTGTTGTTGCCTCCACAACTGGGGTCATACAAGGGACTGAGAGTGCTATTCTGTACATTGCTATTCAAATATTTTATCTGAAGTTATCACTGATGAACAGGGTTTGCATTAACCTGGCTTATCTGGTGCTGAGGCAGGTGAGGATGCCAAGTATAAAATCTATGGCTGCAGGTGTGAGAGTGATAGCATCCTTCATGCCTCAACTATTTCTAAATTGATCTGAAATATCTGGCATGTAAAGACAGTCTAGATGCTAGTCTTCTAGAAACAATATTGTCCTAGGCAAGTTATTTTAGTAGTTTACCTCATACAGACAAGTAAACGCAGCTCTGCTATATTACAGTCCTATAGCACAGATGTTTTGCAGCCCAAATAGACCTAACAAAGGGCCCATTTTCTGGTTTTCTGCTTTGCTTAGACAAACACGTGTGCCTGCATCCTGATGACTTGTCCTACCTGTGGACAAGAGGACAAATCAAGATTAAATTATTTAATATGCATTCAACTCCAGATAGTTGCTAGATCCTTTTAAACTTCTGCTGATGCCAATGGATTCAATGTAGCCAAGCCAAAAGAAAGTTTTTTCCAATTATTTTAGATGCACATATACTTGAGATATGCACAAAACAGAAGCATCACTTTAACATCCCCAGAAATGTGGCCTTGTCTGCCTTTCAAAACATCTGTTTGTTGTTATGAAGCCAAAGCCCTGTTTTGGAAAAGCCAGTCAGAGCAGAGGAATACCAGCTCCATTCAAACTTTGGGGGCAATTCAATTAAAATGAGTGTTAACTACTGGAATTTATGGAGTGCTTCCTGCCTAATCTTAAGAAACATAATGTGCAATTGCTATGGGTGGTTAGGACTTCAGTTTTATACCTGCCTGGCTATGCTGATTTAAACAGAGATGTAACAAATTAGATTTGAGGAAGTGGCTGGGAAACAAAAGGATGCAGGTGTCCTGTGCAACGATCTGAGTTTCCCGGGGTTTTGCTTATTAGCACATAGTGTAACATCCAAAAGTCACAGTCAGAAAACCACAAAGATAATAGGCTTTTTGTTTGGTTTCAACATCAGGTTCATCAGAAAACTGCATACAGTGCTTGGGAAGCTGAAGTCAATGCCAGATATATTTTCAAATGACTCTGTCACGGATTAGATGTTTAAAAAAATAGCAAGCGAAAATTATGGGGTGATCGATCATGTGTGCAGAACTTGCTCTCACAGACCAGCTCTCCCCCCAACATTTACCAACATGCTGCAGCAATGTATTACTGAAGAGTGCATTTCTGATGACAGATTCTTTCCACCGCAATTACAGGAAGAATAATGGCTGAGAAACAACACCCATATGTCCCCATTAACTTTGCAATCTGTCTAATCTGTGTACTTACAAAGCCCTCATCACATGTCAGATATTATAGTGATAACAGGATAGATTAGACAGACTTCAAAGCTGCAAGAGAAATATGAACGTTGATTCCTAGCCATGATTAACTTGGCCAGAACCTCACACTCCTTTAATTTAATTAAGAACATAAGGAGCAATCAGATCAGCGACAAAGTAAGAGGGAGGCTGAGCTGGCAGCTGTGGACAACACGCGCTACCCAACAGGTATACATACACATGTGAAATCTTTCATGCTGCCTGGGGAGCAAACTCTGCCTGGGGCATGAGGGTGATTCATTCTCCATGGAAGTATTTTAATCACACTTGCAAGGAACACTATCCAACTGATTATATCGTGTGTTTTAGTACTGGAACTAAGTGAAGCCAAACGACCATCAATTAATTAATTACTAGAATTAAATACTATTAATTATAAAAAATGTAATGAATGGATCTGGCAGCTGGCTGTGAGCGTGCTTTCATGTTACAATATGTGTAATGCAGATGGTCTGTCAGCAAAAGAGGAGTAAACTGCTTCCTGTGGGCTAAGAGGCAAGATCATATACACCCTGGCAATTGCACCCAGCATGATGCACTGTAGGTTCGTACTCTTTTCCCCTGGGGTAACAGGCTGATGTGCCAGTGTCTCCAGACAAAGCAGATGGAGCAATGCTCATCTGACCACAAAGGGACGTGCCGTGCAGCGAGAGAGCATATTACAGCTTGCTTATGCTTCTTTTAGTGATGAAACCTCTTCTTCTCCCTCCCCTGCTGCCAGGACCAGATGTCCCACTTGTGCACCTCACTCCTGTGTGTGTTTGCTGCATGTACAGCATGTTCTGGTTTTATCTGTCCTTTTATCGCGTATAAAAGCTATGTATCTGTCAGGCACTGAAGCTGGGAGGGGACTTTTTACAAGGGCCTGTAGTGACAGGACAAGGGGGAATGGGTTTAAATTGAAAGTGGGGAGGGTTAGATTAGATATCAGGAAGAAGTTCTTCCCGGAGAGGGTGGTGAGGCACTGGAACAGGTTGCCCAGAGAAGCTGTGGATGCCCCATCCCTGGAAGTGTTCAAGGCCAGGCTGGATGAGGCTTTGAGCAACCTGGGCTAGTGGAAGGTGTCCCTGCCCATGGCAGGGGGGTTGGAACTAGATGGTCTTTAAGGTCTCTTCCAACCCAAACCATTCTGTGATTCTGTGATTCTATGACATATGCAGTCATCGAGCTAACAGCCTGCTCCTTGTTCAGCTAAGAACAGCCTGGGGAAAATGTGTGCTGGCAGCGTGAGGCAGCTATTTTGGTTCTGGCCTGTGCAAAGTCTGGTGTGAGGCAGACAGTGCATGTGCAGGAGCACATGTACAACGATCTCGGTTCAATTTCCTTTGCAGTAGATGGTATGTGCTCAGTGTCTTCTTCCAGTGCCTGCAGGAGGGCAGCTTCTTGCTTGTGATCCTGTGAGCACATCTTGGTCAGACTTCTTAATGTGCAAGAGGTAAATCATATTGAAGTCCTATCCAAAAAACAGGGGTGTTACTAAATTAAAGCAGACTTGTTTTCATTCTGAAAACACATCCTTGATGGAGGCTTCCCACAATTTAAATATCCAGCTTGAAATCTTGGTAATTCACTTTAGCTCTTCTGGGTGTCTTTAAGTACACAAGCCCTTGGTTTACCTAGAAGGCAGCCTGATCACTTTAAGGTACATTTAAAAGCTTCTTTGAGTATCCTGGGGCATGAGTTTACACTGCCTTAGCCATCATACATTATCTGCCCATGTTTCCGCCGTGGCCAGTGCAATGTAATTAATGACTCTGATGCTGCAGGCTAAGCTACCTCACACTTACTGCAGAGCAAGAATTTGCCCAGGGAAGTGCTTATGGACTGTCTGAAGTGCTGTAAATTCACATCTTGGCTTATCTTAAGGTAAATCATGCAAGACTGAACTAAAATGTATCTGGCATAGATCGACATAAAAGTGTCATGTTTCTCTGCCAGTTTGATTAAACCAATTTATTACCACAATTTAAGTGCAGCTTTCTTCTTTGTTCAAGATAGTAAACAGGAGTTCCAATTTTACAGTTATGGGCATAATTTCCTAAAAATCTTAAATCAAAACCAAGCAAATATAATAACACTTATACTACAATAACTACAATCACTAAGATTTTGGTTACATCAGATAAACTTTCTTGTGTAGACAAGGCTTTCACAGTGCATATGTTTTTACATTAATGTACACCTGGCTTGTATCTCTTCAGCTTTTATCTTTGAGAGAGATTTTAATGGATAGCAGTGTCCAAAGAAAACTCTACAGTGATTCAAATGGATAGGATTTAAAAAAAAAAGAAGTGGTATAATTCCAATCTTATATCTGGTTTACATTAAAATCCTGGGACGTAGCTGTGGTAAGAACTACATGGATACCCTTCTTAGATGGTTTTGTCTGAACTTTCTGTTGACTGGAATCAAGCACTACACATTTTGCACCCAAACATTTAATCTCTTTACACAACATGCTCAGCCAGAAGGCAGGTCAGGCCATTAACTATCCATCTTCCCTTCTCCCTCTATGTCCAGGAAAAGTTGCTACCAAATCTCCTTGGTGGTCCTTTTAAAAAAAAAAAAAGAGATGATACCAAGTATACATAGAGCTGTTTATAAAATTAACAAGGAAAAAAATCTCTGTGGCATTGCTGCAGTGTGCATGATCAACACATGTGAAATTGTCCTATCTATCAGGCTTTCATTTTGTTGGGTTTTTTTTTAACAGAAATGGACTATTGCAGACCTAGGAAGGAATATAACTAAATATAGATGTAGGTATAGGTATAGATACATGTGTATGAACCCATGTATGGTGGAGAACTGAGGAAAGAAGTGCTATGCAGAGGATGTTGAGCTGATGGCTGGGAGAAATGGCACAGCAACAACTACAACTCCAGCAAGGATTCTTGCTTGAACAACAAGGTGTTGGTCCACCACTGACAAAGTGTGGGTTGTATGCATGGGGTGCTGGGCTCACTCTCTGGGCTCAAGCTCTGGTGTTCCTTGCCTGGAGAAAGCTGAGGTAGGACTCATCTGAACAAGTGTGGGCATCTACAAAAGTCAGCATTTAGGAAATGTAGGAAATCAGTGCTTACGCTGTGATTTTGTCTTCTCTTGGGTTGTATTTACTTCATAGCTGGCCGTGCTTTGGGTAGGAGCTTGAACTAGATCTCTTGAGGTCCCTCTAACCTGAATTACACTGTGAGCCAATGAGCTGAGCTGATCACTGCGCCTCCCTCAATAGTCAGCAAAGAGAAACAGGCACTTGCAGGGTAGGAAGTCCATCACTCTACAGTGCAAGTGTGAAATAGTCATCATCAGGCGAGATGTCCACAGTAAGGGCTCTTTCTCTCCTTTGGCTACAAAAGAAACTCAGCAACATCTATAAAGGTCGCAGTATCTGCTCCAGGTATCTAAAGTCACTGAACTTAATCTCAGCCTATGTTGAGGAGGATGTCTTTTGAAGTCTGAATTCAAATTAAGCTTCCACACAGATAAGCTCTCCCTATAAATAAGAAGTTTACCTTTTTTCCATATCTTTATTTTCCCAGATTTGTTGTTTCTGCTTTTCTCTTCTTTCTGTAGTCTCATGGATCGTGTCTTCTCCCACAACTTATCTGTCAAGATAGAATTTTTTGTGCTGTGAACTGTTGCTTTTTTATCTGTGTTATCAAGGGATTCAGTTTTCTTCAAGGAGCCCTCTCCTATGGACTTTACAGACTTTCTCTTGAGATACTAAGGTACCTGTCAATACATGTCACAGTGCTGTCATGTTTATCCAGGTATCATGGGTGCTGGCAGAAACCAGGCCAACACCAATGCATGCTGGTAAGATGCTGTGGAAGGCAATGAAGGTAGAGAGCATACAGAACTCAATTGTGGTCCTCAGCATCTACTCACTGGATGGATTCAGCCCATAAACTACATTTATTAAAAAGAATCAGTATGGAAAATTCAAGAGCACTTGTGGAGGGCAGGTACAAGCCACAATCTTGTAATTAATTCAGAACAAACTGCCCACTTAATCTATTTTTAGTCACATTCACCCCAGTTCTTCATGGCTACAGTGTTTTATGTGTCCCCAAAGTGTTGTGAGGTCAAGGCATAGTTAAACGTGATGATTTCCCTCCTGGAAACTGTAAAATGAATAATTATATGGGCAGAGGAACTTACAAATTCTAATTTCCTGTGATTCTCTTGCTAGCTGTCACTCTTGTGCATGGTCTTTGTGTGAGTTCTCTAATGCCTAATACTGTGGCTGATAAAGTAAAATTCCAGACAGCACTCTCCTGAGTAGTGTAAAGCAGCACAGATCACACGCAAGCCCTTCATGATCCCTGTTCTTAGTGAACCTTGTGAGAAGCAGCCAAAAAAGGTTGTCTCATAACCATAACACTACAGGGTGTGTCATACCTGGAGCAATGTAACTACAGGATCATTTTCTTCTGTGCAGTCATGGTAATTCAATGAAATGGTGGGACTATCTAGAAGAAAACTCAAGCTGATTTTCTTTGGAAGAGACAGAATCCTTTATTATACAAAATACCATAGCTGGAAGAAGCAACAACAATTTGGGACGCTCATCCACCCACTAGATCTGAAACTGAAGCAACAAACTTAGGCCAAGGGAAAGATGGGAGAAAAATTGCACTATGTTTAAGTAACCTGGAGAAAAGTGGCATTTCCAACAAAGCCTCAATAATACCAAACCTCATCAACATCTTTCAGTATTTTTTCTCTCCTCTTTATTATTTCATCTCTTGCAAAGAAAAAAATTCAGATCAAATTTTTTAACAGACAGATTCATAACAGCTTGTGCATCGAGACATGTTTGGCAGCACATGTCTGACAGGATTTTTTCCGCCCCCTAGAAAAGTTCTGCTAAATATTCATGCATTTCCCATTGAAAGAAACCTGATTCTTGGCCAAACCAAAGCTTGTTAGCAGGCAGAACAGGAGGGCTCCTTCCTCCTTGCTGCACCTCTGATTCTCCCAGGTTTTGCTTCACACCTGGTCTCTGCAAACAGATACTCTCAAACCCAAGTTACTCCACTCTGAAAATGGGTTATAACCTGAGATACTACCAATTAATTGCACCTTTTTGGAAATATTGTCTTTTCACTTTTTTGTAGAATCTATAGTTTGTGGGAGTTTCTTATAGTGTTTAGCACCATCTGTCCATCAGAGGTGGCTGAAAAAACCCTGATTTAAAAAAGTTAAAAAAAAAAGCATGAATTATTCTTTTAACATGTTTTGTTCTTTTGACAGAGATCCCACAATTATATTTGCTCTTAATGAAAAGCACATTTTTTTCCCAAGAAGCAAAAGTTGTTGGAAATACAAAGATTTTGAGATGAAAATAAGCAGAAGAAATGTCAGTGAAGAATTATCTTGTCTAAGAACATTTTCATTAAGAACTGTTTTGTAGTCTTGTTTGCTGCTGAAACCTTTTTTACACAGCTGTAAGCATCATGGGGACATAGAGTCACAGGAAGGGCTCTGATTTTCTGGGTACTTAGTACCAGCTGCTGACAAGCTATTTGTGCCCCAGGGTCAGGGTGGATGTGTGGGGAAGAGAGATGGGAATGAGCTTCCGTGGGGGTGGGAGCTGTCATTAGGAAGCAGGCTGTCAACACCTGCTTCAGAAAAGATGACAGGAGTATTGGTGCTGGAAGGGGCTCAGAGGTCTCTAGCCCAAACTCCTGCTCAAAACAGGGGCAGCTCTGAGGCCAGACCAGGCGCCTCAGGGCTTTATCTAGAATAGTCCTGAAACCCTCCCAGGATGGAGGCTATACTGTCTCTCCTGGCAACCTGCTTCAACTGTCCTCATGGGGAAGAAGTCCCTATTTATACCCAGTCCAAACCTATTCCCTTTCAACTCAAACCCAGAGTCTTTCGTCTTCCCACCAGGTAGCACTGTGAAGAGCCTGGCTCTGTCTTCTTGTCCTTATAGGCACTGGAGGTGACCTTATGTGTCCTCCTCTCAAATCCAACCCTTCTCCAGATGAACCAACCCAGCTCTCTCTGCCCCTCTGCTCCAGCCTTTGGGCTACACTGGTCCTACAATGATCTTCCTCCAATTTCTTTTACTGGGCGGCCCAAAACAGGGCACAGCGTCCAGGCATACAGTAACAGGTGCTGAGAAGCTGTCCCCTAAGTAACTGACCAGTGACAAGCCTGTCATGGTCTGAGAGATGTGTGGGATGTCATTTTGCTCCCTGCTCACTCTGTCCTCCTACCAGTGGCTGCTGCTTATAACCCACAGTGTTGGAAAATACGGCTTCAGCTGCCTTAGGGCAAAGTGGACTTGAGAAGTAGCGGCAACGAGGAGCAGCAGAAGGCCGCGTACATGTTCTCTGCTTGCCCAGCTATGGAGGGTAGTACCTTACCGTGGACAGGAGGGCTGGAAAGCATCAGCTATCATGTAAAATACTTCGGCCATAAACTTCAAAGCACTTCCCAGAACCAGGTTGGATTGCTATTCCTGTTTTACAAACCAGGAGGCTGAGGAAAAAAGGAAGGAAGTGTTTTGACTGAATTAATCTGGCAGCTGCTGGCAGAGGCAGGTAGAGACTCCAAGCACTATCCACAGACTCTGCCATCGGGGTGCCAGGTACCAGCGCGCAGAGGACCCGTGGTTCTGAATTCCTCTGCTGCCGCACAGAGCATGGTCCCGTCCCCGACTCCTCCGGGTTCTCTGCTACACAATGGCAAAGCCCTGCTTGCAAATCAGGCTGGTAAAAGTCTAACAACATCCTTCAAACTGTGCAGATTTATGGCTTCAAATAGGAAGTGCTGATCAGAAATACCATGAATTAGTCATGATCTTATCAAAAATATTTTATTTATGAAAGTAACAATTATACTATACAACCTATATTGGAAGTACATTGAATAATTGCTAGAATAAATACAGGCAATTAATTCAATCTTTTTATAGAATGAGAGGATTTATTTGACATTTGAATGTTAACCCAAGCTTTAACTTACATCATAAATAGTTAAAAGGCGTAGTCAAGGTTTTTTTTATTTTTACCGTTTCTTTTGCTTTTTTTTAATACTGTTCTATTTTGTAATCAACATGAATTAACTCTCCAATCATTAACATAATATTAGTATGACTTTCAAGCAATCATGTACCTCAAGATAATCAGACAAATAAGGTAGTGTGTGTGCAGTTCATTCTACAGCAGAATCTATTCATGTCTGCATAAAAAAGAGAAGCTGAAAATGCTTCTAAGTTCTTTAAGCATCATATGCCGATTTCTGCTTTACCACAGTGCTTTTAATACCAGAATCTAAAAAGGGCATATATCTGTATGCAGCTGGCTTTCTGTTGCTCTTTATAAAGTGTATTTAGGGCTCAATGCCACATTCCTTCAGCTGGTGAAGGATTGCAGAATTCAGTCCTTAATAATATTTATCAAAACCCTGGTCCAAAATAAATGTCCAAGACTGATTATTAGGCACCAAGGAAGTGATGAATTTGCAAAGACTTGATGTTTTCTGATTAAAAAAATGGCTTATTTTCTGATAAATATGTTTTAGTCAAACACAAATTATAGGGCTCAGTACTGGGGTCTGTATTACACTGGATGTCAGAGCTGACCTTGTATTTTCTATAAACTGTGAAAGGCACTGCAGAATTATTATGGGAAGACACCCACATTTTTGAAGTGTTGGTGAGTTTGTCTTACATGTACTTTTTTAAACACAGAAATCTGAACTATCTGCTTGGTACTAGCAGATTATGAACAACTATGACCATCAGTGAAGTCAATAGTCGTTTTGGGTGTCCAATATTTCTACAGATCAGAAGCTTTTGACACCTTAGGTCCCATGAAAAATCAGTGGGAGCTTTCCTATAACAGTGTCTTTTCCAATGGCATCAAGGCCAGCCTTGCCTTATGGCTATTGTGCATGCCAGGGATATGCTCTCAGCAGAGAAGCAAATTTCCCTTTTACAATGTTATCCAAAACAAAACCCCGAATTGCACAGATCTACCCCTTTGGCCTTTTTTACACAGAAATATGCGTGTATTCAAAAACTGACAATGTTGGGCCTTTCCTAATAAATGTCTTCAAAGAGCACATTTAAATGCTTTTTCACAGAAATAACCATTCATCAGTTGCAAAAATGCAGAGAGACTTTTTATTCTTTCTGTTGTGAACAATATCAATTCAGCACAAATTTTGAGGAAGTAGAGTTTTTTTTCCCAAATGTATTTAAAAAGGCTAAAGAACAAAATGATGGGGAGGCAGCTTTTTTGGCAGATAGTAAAATATAAAATATGTGATTTAAAAAAAAAAAAAGTTGCCTTAAAAATACACACACACAAACAATACAATAATATAAAAATACAGCTCAGCCAATGGCCTCTTAAAATTTACCTTTGGCATTACATTTGGCAGCCTAACACAAAAGACCCTTCCTATAAACAGAACTATAAAAAAGAGAAGTTCATAAATTAGGTTGCAAGGGGTTGTAAGATCCTTTTCTTGATTCTCCAAACTCCTTTCCTTCCTGTCCACACACATAAGCATGACCAGTGAGGTATATAGAACATAACACTGTCAGGCGTATGCACAATAAAAAAAGTGCATAAACATAGAAGTTCTCCCATATTCTTGCGAACAGGTCGAAACTGTGTGGTTTGTGTTTTCCCCCCCTTGGAAATAAAAAAACCCAAAAACACAACTTTCTTTTTTTTCTTACTTTGGCAGGATGAAAATGAACCCAGAGGAATATAAATGTCCTATTCCCAGCAGCAGTGATCCATTTCCCTTGGCAACATTTGTCTGATGCCACAGATACTACAAGGTTGTTGGGTTGCTTTACAACTCTCTGGGTACCTTCCCACGGAAACATCATACGTCTAGCACCATGTCGTAGTGTGGCTCTTTCTTCCGCCTGCCACATTTGGTGATAAGAACCAAGTACAAAGTCAAAAGCATAACCCAGTAACACGCATAGAGTATCGTGCCAATGATGAGAACTGTCTGTTTTGACTCAGAAAATGGCTTCTTTGATTCCTTGTAGATAGTGAAAATCACGCCACCTAGGAGGATTGTAAACCAAATGGAGACTGGAATGAGTCCTATAAAATTAACTACAATGGTTTTTCTTCCTGATGTGCCCCACCCTGCTTTGTTTATCGTGGCAATTGCAAACATCTTTGCTGGCAGTAAACTTGACATGTACAAGACTGAGTAGAGTGACATGAAAACCATGACAACGTTGCCCCTAAGGAAGCTGGCAAAGGAAGACTTTATCAGGCCCACTAACTGAACTGTCAACAAGAAGAGGAGGATGTTCCAGATTTTTCCCCTGTAGAAGAGCTGAATGACTGTGGCGATAAGGAAGAAAGGAAAGAATCCAGTGATTACAGCTTCATAGGTCATCCACAAATGGTGCTTGTGGAACCACATTGCATTATAAAGCCACTCTCTAAAGTACGATTTACTCCAGCGGGTCTGTTGGTTCAGCCACCTGAGATACTCTATCGGTGTTTCGGTAAGGCACTTGGATCTAGCTGTGTATTTTGTTGCATAGCCCAGACTTAGCACTCTGTTAGTTAGATGCCTGTCATCTCCAAAGCTGCACTGGGAGCCCATAAATTCTTGATTGTACCAATCTTCCACAAATTCATGGAGTAAAGAGTTTCTGTACATTCCCAGAGGTCCGCTGATGCACTGTACACAGCCGAAATAGGATTGACAGGCTCTTTCTATGTTAAATGCCATCCAATATCTCACGCTGCTCAGAAAGGATATCCAGGAATCATATTTGTTCAAAATCTGCAAAATACAAAAAATTTTCATTTCAGATGAGCTCTTGAGAAAGAAAATACACACATTGGATCAATAAGGAATTTGCAGAGACTGTTTTTGCACCATTAGCTGAAATATAGGGGAAATTATGCTCCTGTGTCCAACTCATGACAAATCTAGGAGTTACCTCTACAGTCCAGGACATTGACAGGAAGGGCAAGATGAGACCTTCAAACCTCTGTTCCACCAAAAAGTTCATTCTTTTCCTCACTACCTTTCCTCTTCTCCACCAAGAAGCTTATTTTCTGGCTCATTCTTCCTTTCCCTTCATCTTCAGTTAAGGACCTGCTGGTTCTAGCCTCTCCCAAGAGGAGATGGTAGAGTCCCAGATGTGGCCTCCTGCTTCTTTCTCCCTCCTGACCACATATTTGAGACTCACAGGACTTCTTCCAGCCCTCCTAAAGCTATTGTAGAGCATGAGAAAGGCTGATCATATGGTCTTTGGTCAAGATTTTTGGTATCATAAGGCTTGCCCTAGAGATTTGACCCTGGGCTATGTCCACATATCTGACATCAGGCCCTCTGAAGAACAACCTGTTCTGATTTGTCTCTGCAGTACCAGCCATGTTATGTTGCTCAGGAGATATCGTGATACTCCAGCAGACTTGTGCTTTAGCCTGCATAAATGTCTTGGTCTTTTTATTCTGAATGCCCCAAAGCTCACCTGAAATATTCAGTCTGAACACTCAATGGAAGCATGAACGCATGGAGATGCCCAAGTCCAGGTCTTCACATCCATATTCTCTACACACACCTTGTGCTGGTGAATGTGGCAAGGAGGTGTGTAAGAGGGTGGCTGTGCCAGCTCTGCACTGGTATCTTCTCACTATGAGGATTTCCAGGGGAACCTGAAGCCTTCTACAACTAGAAAGCAGTATTCGGCAACTAAGAAAAGAAAAGTGGTTGCTCCAATTGCCCTAATTTCTCTCACGTTCGAAGGCCAAGGGCTCAGCTTGTCTGTTTCAGCTTAATTCCAGAACATTTTAGAGGCAGCAGGGCTCAGGGATAGGCTCAGATATGACTCAAATGTATTTTGTGCATGCTGGAAAGTGAATTTGGAAAATAAAAGCCCAGAGCCTTCATTCTGCCACCTTTCCTCCCACATGTCCTTATTTTTCCCTGCGGATACGAATTTTCACTGTCATAGCTGAGCCCATACTGTCTCCTTCCAGTTGTACTCACATGTCCCTGGTGTCTCATATGAGTAGGGTGAGTGTGATGCCTGGTTCATGGTCAGCCCAGAGCCATAAAGATATTCAGGCTTCTACGGGAATCTCAGTTTCTGGAGTTATGAGCCACATGCCTGAAATAGTTTTGACTACTGAGGCGTTCATTAGTAAGTGCTTGCCCATGTAGATGGCCCTTTCTCCTCTGTCTCACATAAAAGCCCAGTTGAGTAGAGGGGACCAATCCCAAGGCCAGATGAAATATTCATATGCATTTTTCTTTATGAATTGCAGCAGAAGCAGTTTGTATCAAAAGGAATGAACAGCCTTTCACTATAGTTGTCAGCCAAACTCAGCAGTGCTGGAAACCCTAACAAAAAGGGAGCTGGGCTGATTTGGGGGGCTTTCCATTGTCCTGCCTGACAGAGATGCAGAGGAAAACCAACAACAGACAGAGCGCATAATGCACTGCATTTCAAAAAAAGTCGGCTTTAGGAAACCTATTCTCAGTTCCCTGCTCCCCTACAGCTTCTATTTGGTACCCTGAGCAAACAGTTATACCCAGAGACTCTAAGATGCCACAACAGTGCTGACAATGTCAGTGTCCCACTTTTCACATATATGGAGGAGAATAATATTTGTTTGCTTTCTACGGGTGTTAAAACCATACAGTTCTCATATCTCAGAATAAGGGTGTCCAGACAGAAAGACTAAGGTCTCATAAGAGCCTCTATGATGGTATCACAACATATTCAAAGCTATTCCAGTCAGGGAAATCTGTTACAGTGGCAATAGTTGCTGAAACACCTGCTAATCTGAAAATTATCATACTCACCTGCACATCACCTCCAACTCCCCCAACCATTGGATCTTCTTCTAAAACCTTTACCATCTCCACTGATGAGGCTGGATCAAGCATGGTGTCTGAATCACAGACCTACAAGGAAGACAAAACAAGAACAAAAGTGGGTTGAATACACTACAGAAGAAAATAAAAATCATGTCAGTGATTGTAATAACTCTAAATGCATATTCTCCTGGATGCAATTAAATCTCACTTCAGTGTCTGCACTGACACTTCTATTAAAGGCCATTTGTATCAGGCAGCAAGGAGTGGTGCAGAACAAAGCAGAGCACTCGTTAGTGCTGGGCACACAAACAATCCTCTCTTCTGTATCAGCTCTATTTGTTTTATTGGCACACTGGGCTGGTTTTTGAATAAGAGATAAACTCTGAGAGATGAGGCACTGCAGAGCAAGACAATGTTTGTGGGTGTGTGGCAGATTCCTGCGGAGCCGTGACACAGGATTTCCCTATGTTGGCTGCATGGTTGGAGCTTCCTGGCCAAATGTTTCTCACTGCCATATGAGGGAAGGAGCGAGGAGTTAAATTCCAGACACCTTCTATTAAAAAAAAAATTAAAAAGTCAGCTAGGAGTCTGGGAAGAAATCTAATAGTTCTTTCACTCACAGAAGGCTTTAGCAATCCATGTAAGATATGTATTTTGGATTCCAGAACAAACTCATTTTTAATTTTAGATGCATGGTGTGTTATTAGTAGTGCAGGGATTTGACATTTGATATATAGAAATTATTTGCTATTTTCCTTTGGTATTCTTATAAAAATATGCAAGGCCAGAAGGAGCGAGTCCCGAAGTGCAGTAGTCCATGAGGCCAGGGCAGAAATAGATGACATACACAAGGCGTTTCAGCCACACAGACAGTCCTAGTCAACTAAACACTGTGTACATTAGGAATTGGCTTTCCCCCGGAGAGTAGGAGGAGGGCTCAGACAGGCTGGCCGGTCTGCGAGGCAGCTGGCATTGCTTTCGTTTGCTCAGAGGCAAATGTCATGGGCTGCAGCCTGTTTAAAGCAAGCGGGTGTCCCCTTGTCGCAGCTGCTGCT
The DNA here is from genome assembly GCF_000690775.1 of Eurypyga helias. Classification (NCBI taxonomy): domain Eukaryota; kingdom Metazoa; phylum Chordata; class Aves; order Eurypygiformes; family Eurypygidae; genus Eurypyga; species Eurypyga helias. The sequence continues at coordinate 50,686 of NW_010239328.1, forward strand.
GCTGAGAGCGGTGCCCCCATCGTGTGTGAACTCATTATACAGAGGCCCAGAAACTGGAGCAGAGGAAGCTGTCCCAGAAACACCCCTCTGCCCGGCTGGATCCTGCCCTGCAAATTCACATACTGCTTCCAGTTTATCCCCACGTTGCATTCCTGTGATTTCAGACGGGGATGATAAGGGCAAAAGTTGGTAACCCTGCATGAATAACCTATTAAGTCAGATTCCGGTGAGGCTTCATATCGGGTATCCTAATTTTGGTGTCCTTTCATCCAGCCTTTCAATTAAGCCTAAGCCCCCTCCCTCCAGGGGAGCGGAAACCTTCATATCTGGTCTGTGAAGGGGGAGGAGAACATTCTGGGGCCCTGCTATGGACCAGACTCGAGCAGGGAGGTAGCCCAGGATAGCTGGGCTGCATAGCTCGGGATGCAGCTGAGTATCGGCCAACATGCTCCCCTCCACGCTCACTTGGAGGGGTTTGAGAGGAGAAAGCTGATGAAAGCTCTCATATTTCCACGAGGAGAAAAGCCACAAGCATCTCCAGCTCCTGCTGACTTGAGCCATCTAACTCCCCTCCTCAAAGGAGTCATCCCGAGCAGCACCTTTCTAACGCAGCCAAGGTATGCCTCCAGCTTTTCTGAAAAGCTGTCATCAGTGGCAGCACTCAGTGACAGAAAAGGAGCAAATCAATTCTGCTGAAGTATGCCTGTATTTCTGTCTGGGACTTCCTGGACAAACCTGTTGCTGAGTGTTTTGCAGAGGGAATCTGTAGTTTGCTGAGTACCCAGGGCTCAGGCAGGGATACTCAACACATGTTCTTTCATTCAAGACGAATGGTGGGCTGGTTTCAGCCCCCTTCCCAGCCCCTCTTCTTTTTCTCTGGTGCCTATCATCTGATGCGGCTGAGCAGCCCCCACCCCATCACATGCATTTATCTATAGCAGAAAGATCTGCCCGTGAGCAACACCGCTAATATGAGGTGAGGAATCCTGAAAACACCGATTTATTCACAAATTACACCATGTGTCCTGGGCATATCAACACATTGGACATTGTGTTTCTGGGGCAAACCTGACAAACCATCATTTTCCATCTGGATAAATTTTTTGAAGTTGAAAAGAGGACACACCCAGAGAAAGGCAGACATTTAAGAACCCAAATAAAACACACAGAGGTCTGCCCAGCCGGGGGTGGCCCAGCACAGCCCAAGAGCCAATTTGTCTCTTTCCACATAAGGGCCAAGTGACCTAGAAATTACTGCCTTGGGTCACAGAGTTGCATGAAAGGGACCATCAAGCTTAAGCAAGCTGTTCAGATACTCGTTACAAGCAGAGTTGATTTATCCAAGCTGCTCTGAGAAGTTCAGACGGCACTGGACTGTCCATACGGGTACCTCCATCAAGCCAAGATGAACTGCACTCTGCCTGCCCCAACTATCTCTGCATTGATGATACCTGCCAGTTTAACTCTACCTACTTTCTTGCACCCTCCTAACATTCTCCAGGATGGAAATAAGCTTCCACAGCAGTTTCAGGTATTTAATGAGATGCCACTAATCAGCAACAGCTCATTACCTGCATTGGTCTGACTGCTTATCATTGCCTGTTGTTAATCCCAAGGTGTCTTTTAAGAACCATAAGGACCACAGTTTCAAGGGTAAGCAGTGGTGCTGAGTGGTCCACTTTTTAAATGCTTGATCATCAATGCAGATTGCTCAGCCCTTAAAATGTCAGGCCTGTTTAAAGTAATTTACCCTGGACATCCGCAAAAAAAATTTGGAAAATCTCTACCTTCATTCATTCATAAAACAGAGCCACATTTTAGCTGCATTGCATCAAGACTGTACAGTAGCCAGGGCCACCAGGGTACTGTGTTTCTAATATAGATGTGATCATGGCATCAATCACGACTGCAGCCTTCGGTGGCAGCTTAGAGCAGCATTACAGTCCCTGACACTTTCATCAGGAATTCTGAGCCAGGTCACGAGTGTTAATTGACTGAAAGACCTAAAACATCTCTTCTGTCTTCTCAGTTTATGCTACAACTGTTGAAATAGAAACACTTTTTCCAGGTTCCCTGAACAAATGCAAGAGCTGGGCTGAAGGAGGAGAATGGCAATGAATGTTTCCTCTCTGCCTTCTCTCTCTGCAATTTGATACTTTTGTGTGAAGTGATTATAAAACCATGCTAATAAAGAAAAACAGCATTTTTATCCCATCATAGTCCCACATAGCACAGAACCAAAGTGTAGACAATGGAGAGCTTAAGCCCATTGTTTTCAGAGAATAAATGTTTCAGTTTTGGAAGTGGTAGGGGATGGATTTTAAATCTTTGCCTTACTCTCCCAGCTCCAATAACAGAGAGGTCCCCAGAACTCTTCAGTTTCTGCCCCTCCTGTGTGTGGAGGACCTATTGCTCTCACCCCAGCTACTGGCAGCCTCTCTGCATCCCTTTGACACGGTTCCTGTGGACGCTGTGCCATGCAGAGTGTGCACACACACACCAACACAAGACTGGGCATGGACCCCAGAAACACACGTGGCTCAGCTGTGCAGCCACCCTGAGCTGGCAGAGCATCTTGCAGGGAGCTGCTGCTCCAGCAGAGGAGACTACTGGATGCTCTGAGATCAGGAGAAGGTGGGAAGGGCTGGGGGTGGTTAATTGGGAAAATCATTTCATATTCAATAGGATTAGTCAAATGAGTCTCACTGGCCTTGCTCAATAAGGAACGAACCTCAGTGTCCAGGCAGAGACCCTGATGCCAGCCACCTTCCTCCACACATAACCTCTTCCTGCAGTCAGCAGGGCTGTTTGCAGGAGTGAGGAGTGCTTCCACGTGTAAGGCAAAACCATAAAAAATCTTTCACAGGATCCAAGGCAGCTGGAAAGAAATGTGTCTCTGCTGCTTTGGAAACAGGGAGAGAGGACCCAGCCTAATTCATTTTTAAGTGAATAGTGTCATAAGGGCTTTAAAGGCCAAGTCGCAGTGAGTGAGGTAATGCAGCTGTAAGCGATGAAGCAAAAAGCTTCTTCAGGCTTTAGCTGAAGAAATCTTTATTTCAAGGCTGCACATTGACCCTTTTATTGAATGCTCTGCACAGCCTGAGAAGCCTTTAACATATTCCCATCTTTTTTACAGACTCTACCACTGCTCTGAGGTATTCCCTAGTGCCACTAAATACCTGTCTGTCTGCTTGCATATGGGGCTGCTAACAACCTCACAAAATAAAACCTTACTGAGACCTTGACCTACAGGAGCAGAGAAGGGGTCTTCTGGAGGTGGCTGGCTTTGATGCAAAACCGTTTGGGTGAGGGGGCAGTGCTCAAGTCTGAGGAAGGATTTCAGTTTTCTCCAGTAGCTGGTGCACAGATTTAACATTCTCACAGATAGGTTGACCATTTTAAAAGGTAGCAAAATACGCTTTTAACGGTCAAGCTGTTTCCAAACAGACTGAAAGGAGCACTGTGTTCATCAGGGACTAGGATGGCCTCTAACATGCTGCACAAAATATACAAAAGCTGCTTTCTTTCAAAGACTGTTTGAATTGGCACTGACCTGGTGCTCTAATACCTACCTGTACATAATCCACGCTTCTCCCCAGTGCTTTGAATGCTGTGTACATTACTTCTCTTTTTCCACCCCATTTCTGCATGATGCAAACACTTTTGTTGGACAGGACCAGCTGAGATACGTGTTGCATGCTCTCTCTGTGAGACTCCTCTGTCTCACCCGGACCTTTGTCATGGAAGTTATTACTCCAGATATAAGTGGCAGATTTGTCCCTACCCATGATTTCAGTAAAAATGTCCATCATGTAAACGTCGTCTTCTGAGTTCCCATCAATGACCATAACAACCTTAATTCCAGGGTAGGTCAATCTTTTCACAGAAAGTAAACATTTTCTTAAGTAGTCAGGATCCTCTTGATAGGCAGCAATACAAAGGGCAACTGTTTTGTTCAGCTTGATTGGAGTCTCTAGTGACCGCTTCATTTTCCTGTGCTCTAGGAAGGCAAACAGGCTTTGGATGATGAGATGTGATGCCAGGATAGCACCATAGAGTCCAAAGGAGAAGTAGTAGTTGTCTGTTTGGATGAACTGGTAACCCACTATGTAAGCAGCGGTGATTCCCAGCAGGAGGGATACCCCGAAGAGTGTGGTTCCAAGTATTCTCAGGATGCATATAAACCTCTCACAATACATCTGCAAAGAAGCATGGAAACCATTAGCAGAGCCACCACCTGATGATTTAAGATTTTGCAAGAGTTGTGCATGGCTACAACATAGAGCTCAGCATCAACAGATACACCCTGTGCTTCTGGCTGTGTCACGAACTTACTGTATCCCCTTGCTCAGCTTAACATCTCTTGGCAGTACTTCGTGTAAAGCAAGATTAAAATACATCTTAATGTGCCAGGGAGGTTTTCTACTATTTGTAATGTCCTCAGAAGATGCTGTCTGTGTCTAGTTCTTATTTTGGCAGCCTAGGCTTGCTAAATGTGACACTGTCATATTACCTTGGGGGCGGGGTTAGAGATGGGGCTTTTGGGCTACCACTCGCTTCATATGGCCACAGGCGAGCAGAACAGCTGAATATCTGGGCAGCTCCTCCTCATCCCCCATCCATATCATGACTGCATCCTGCCCTGAATCACTTCTGTCGCTTAATTATGTTTGCAAAAATATTGGAAAGACATTCTTAAAACAGATGTCTGAATGTATTTATATTTTTTAACAGATGTCTGACTATATTTAAAATTTATATTTATATAATCAGACATCTGCTTTAAAAGGCCTTCTCAATACCATTGCAAAAAATGTATTATTCATACATTTGTGTACATAGATATATGCATGTGGGAGCATGTGTGTATAGGGCTAAAGCTTGACTGAGACTAAGTCTGTAGCAAAAGTACACATTAATTTAACAGAGCCAAGACTCCACCCTGGACACAGAAATTCATTAGAACATCAGTTGACTCTGACAGCTTCTGCGTATTTAGGTTACCTGGCTGTAAAATCTTCTAACCTAAGTTCTGAGATATGGAGGCACTGGTTGACATGGAGAGGTTGCTCTGGTATTCTTGAGCCAAATGATGGACAAACATGTAGACAGGCAGAATAAATTGTTACTTAATTGCTTTATGTTGACAGTCCCATTAACCATTTTATGCAACAGCTTTCTGTGAATTACAGGAAAGTTAATTACAATATTTTATATTAACTGATGCATTTGACAATAAGGACTTAAAACAGATAACATCTGTTTTAAGCTAACCCAGCAAGCATGTTGTAGTCAATGAATCTGAAAACCATGCTTGAATATGTTGTTGAATTAGGGCCTCTCAGAGTAATGGACTTAATATTTGTGTTTTCTTACTATTATTCATTTTTTCCCTGCTGCTATCATCTTGCTTGTCTGCTGACCATGTTTGTTTCACCATCTGTTGGCCAAAGCTGAAGTTGGAACAGCACTTCCTTACATCATATATGTCTTTAACTCTTTCTTGAACAAATACTACCAAGCTGCAGCAGTGTAACTGTCATCAATTATATTTCTGTCTGAAAAATTACAGCCTTGGAAAAAAAAAAAAGTCAACATAGAATCACTTACACAATAAAAATAAACCAGGCGAGCATAAAGTCTGAAGTTACAAAGAGCATGATTTTTTCCACTGGCTATTTGGGGTCTTAAGTTTCAAGACAGGAGGAAGCCTCTTAAATGTATATTTGGAGACACTGTTGAAGAAATTGGACCCTATCTCTAGGACTTCCTTGAATACTTACGGCTGGGCTCTGACAGGTGCTGTAATCACCCACCAGCAAAACAGACCATCCCTGCCCCGGCCTGTCTGAGTGTCTTTCACAATGGGGGTCATAGAGGGGCCTAATAAAAGATAGCTTATGCTTACCACCACTACAGGTGAATTAAAACTCAGTGCCCAAGATAGGCTGGCTTCAGAAAACAGATTAAGTAATGGATCGCCTCTAGATTACCTTGAAGTCAAATAGCCTGTGTGTTTATTAATCCCTCAAGCATGCAGAAGGTCACAAACATCAAGGTAAATGTTTCATTAATGATGCAGTTGTACTCTGCTTTCCCTTTTGGGGTCCACTACTTCTCTTCTCTTGCCAGAAATAGAAAATTCCTATTAGCGAGTATGGGCTAAAGTCTGCTTACATTAAGAATTATATGGCTGAAATCAATGGACCACTTGTATGGGTAGAGCTTAGATTAAGATCTGGAGCGTTTACATTTGACTGACTAAATACTGTACCAGACTTCTTTTATATTAATTTGCTATTGCTTTTTCTCTTCCTATGAAGTGTTTCCGCATAAAAGGAAAGAAGAAAAAAAAAAAGAATTCTCTGATCTTGTCATTACAGCACAGCTTCCCTCCCTCGCAAACAACCCAGTCTTTTAAGATCAAGAAATGGATTTCTGGTCTTAATAAACCAGCATTTTTTTTCTATCCTTTCACTGTCAACCTTGGGAAAATAAACTGTGTTTTGATCTAAATTCCTGGCTTTCATCAAAGAAACTTTCCCCTTTGTATGAGCAACTGAGGTTTTTATGTATAGTCTTTTAACTGACTGAATCTCAGGGTAAGTCTGGAAAAAGTTGCTCAATATTCTCAAGCTTTAGCACGTGAACTATTGATAACTTGCCCAGAAGAACTGATCTTTATCAGCTTGAACGTGCCCAAACAATGGTAAAGAAGCCAAAAACTCTCCACCCTTCTCCAATAATTGAGCCAAGAAGTTAAAAGGAAATGACGCTTGTACAAGTCTGGGACCAAAATTGAACTGCTGAGTCAAACAAGAGCAGTGAGGGTAGGGAATAGCTCCATCAGAGATTTTAATGTCAGACAGTGCTGTTATAGTATCTGGCCTGGCCTAACACAGTGAAATGTAAGAGGACATCCTTCATAAGACATCAGTTGAAATCCATTCCTGAGGTTTCCTGAACTTATAGAATCATAGAATCATAGAATCGTTTGGGTTGGAAGGGACCTTAAAGGTCATCTAGTTCAGATCCCTCTGTCATGGGCAGGGACCCCTTCCACTAGACCAGGTTGCTCAAAGCCCCATCCAGCCTGGCCTTGAAGCCATCCAGGGATGGGGCATCGACAGCTTCTCTGGGCAACCTGTTCCTGTGCTTCGCCACCCTCTCCGTGAAGAACTTCTTCCGGATATCCAATCTAAACCTCCCCACTTTCAATTTAACCCCGTTCCCCCTTGTCCTGTCACTACAGGGCCTTGGAAAAAGTCCCCCCAGCTTCCTTGTAGCCCTCTTCAGGTACTGGAAGGCTGCAATAAGGTCTCCCTGGAACCTTCTCTTCTCCAGGCTGAACAAGCCCAATTCTTGCAGCTTTTCATCACAGCAGAGGTGCTCCAGCCTCTGATCATCTTGGTGGCCTTCTCTGGCCTCGCTCCAACCAGTCTATATCCTTCTGATATTGAGGGCTCCACAGCTGGACGCAGCACTCCAGGTGGGGTCTCACAAGAGCAGAGGAGGAGAATCACCTCCCTCAACTTGCTGGCCAACTTGTCACACAAAGCTAAAATCAAACATTATCAGAGAACTAACATACAGTACTGTGTTTTAACAGTGCAAGCCTAAAATAATGCCATACTGAGTCAAGATGTATCAAATGATTGGTGAAGGAGAAACACCCATGTTAACTTTCAAAGCCACAACTATTTTTCAGTCATTTCATCGATAAGCACTCTTTCTAGGTGTTAGCAATACCCTTTCAGCAAAATGTAATTGTTTATATTCAAAGTTGCCATCATAGAATCATAGAATGGTTAGGGTTGGAAGGGACCTTAAAGATCACCTAGTTCCAACCCCCCTGCGATGGGCAGGGACACCAGACCTACTCAACAGCTGATTAACTGGGGGAGGGAGCTGTACACACTTCTTATGATCTGCACAGTTTAGAGTTTTGCTTATGCCTCAGCCTGATGCATCTTCAGTTCCTTGATAAATTTAACACAGTAAATTTGTCCTTGGAAAAGGACACTGCAGCGCTGTCTAAAAAAAAGAAAAAAAAGCACTGCCTAGGCAAGGGATGAGACGCTCAACACATGAAAGACATTCAGTCAGACTATATTTCTGGAGCAACAAAGATAATTGCAGGTCACTTCTGTATACACATGGAACTGCTGCTACATGGGGAGAGGTGTTGGCATGAGGAGAGGGACAGAGCTCCTCATCTGGTGAGAAGGTGAGCTGGTGGGCTACCTCACTGTCTCCAGAGTCAAACCTGGATCTTGTACTTTCTGGGCAGGTTTTTAACCAGTTCTGCAAAGCAGCAGAAGGAAGATAGTATCTGCAATGTTCTTTATTATTACTTTTTTAAGAGTGAAAGCTATTTAGCTCTGAAAGAAGTTGAAGGGTCCGTTGCTTTGCATCATCCCTGAAGGACATTTCCAAGGGGCAGTAAGATTGCACTGACTGTGTCAGACTCTTCTTGCAGGTGTTATGTTCCCCATCTACTTCATAGGAAGCCTGGGACAGGACTGCTAATTATACTCCGAGGACAACTCAATCCTTTCAGGGCATATTCACCTAACCTCATAGGGTGCTGAAACTCATAAAAGCTTTACACAGCCTCCAGAAAATGGGGACAAGGTTTGTATGCATAGGATGAGTGTATGTAGAGAGGCTTCAAAGTCTACTACTGAACAATTTGTTGTCATGACCTTGCAGCTGATTATTTCCACGGATGGTGCTGGTCAGTGCTAACCAGCCCACCTGCCTGAAATGAAATATGAAAGACATATGCTAAATTCTAATACTACATAGGCTGTTGCAGATTTGATGACACATTTTTATTCGCCAAGCAGTCCCAAATATATATGCACCTTGTAGCAACTGTACAGGAGGAGGCAATGTGTGCCCCTCTTTGGAGGCTCCTATGGAAAAGCACAGCCAAGAAATGAACCCTTGCAAGTACCTGACATCAGAGTCCACCTAGTGAACTGTTTGGCATTGAATGTCTTTTGGTATCCTGATAAGGCCATACAAAGAGTAGGTTTTTTGGCCACACCTGTGATGAAGAAGAACTTACTCTTCTTTACTATTAACATCTGGCATAACTAATAGTTGTAGTCTTGTAATGTTATTTTCATTAAATAAAAAAATCAGGTTAACAAAGAGTTGAGTGATACCTAAACTGTACATAATAATGAGTGGGCTATTAACTCTAACACTAGATTTCACACTCCTTTCTCAGACAGAACAATGTTTTAGATCGCAAATTAGAAGAACATAGCAAAATACATTTGATTTCTCTTTTTTATGAAAAATATTTAGGCTAGCATTTAACTGTAGTTATGATACATAGATCTAATTTTAATAAGATCTAGACACTTGACTAAAATTCAGCAGGTTCTTATATCCTGCTTTGGACTGGGTCTTTACTCAGCAAAGAACACTGTTGACTTCCATGGTTAAGTACCCCTTTTTCCTGCTCCAAAATCATATAGCACAGTCCATCCCTATGGTTATTAAACAGCTTTCATGCATCCCTGAAAGTAACAGGACTTGGAGACAGTACGTCCTTTTGCAAAGTCAGGAGGCAGAAGAAAAATAGTTTTGTTATTAATATACTGAAAGGGTAATAAACAGAATAAGGGAAAATTCATATCCAGAAAACCTGTGTGTATCAGTGTCCAAACACATCAATATTATCTGCAGTCTGCTCACTTATTCTGTGCCAGCTGTTGCATAGCTGACCTGAGGTCTAAAGAAGCAATCAGGTGGTCCCCTGCGTCTGCTGATACAGAACACGGAACCAGTGACTGATGTAAGGCCAAACTGAAGTTAGGTTTGCTTGCAACACATGGGTTGCAGCTCACTACATCATCTCTTTCAGAAGTCATCTCTCACGTACAACGCTCAAACATACTGCCATGTAGTACTTCTGGCTAGCTTTTCCCCAGACGATTAAAAAGCAAGAGAGGGAGAGACAAGAGTTCATATATAAAACATGATTTGGAAGATTGTTTGAAAGAATTAGCACTTATTAATTCCAAACATTTAAAAAAAGATCCTTACGCTATAAAAGTCAGTATTTGACCAGGAGACAGCAGTTAAGGGTTCAGTCATAAGTGTGCTTATTTTGTCCCCTTCACCACAACCGTTGAAAAGAGCTATGCCTCTCTCCAAACATCTAGGGCTATGGTCACACCAGCAAATCATCCAACACTATAGGTACAGATCTATAAAGCTGAACATCTGGTGCTGAGGGCCTAACTTCCACCCTCTGTCCATTTTAATGTTACTCTAAAATAAGTTTAGTCAGGCCTCACAGAACAAAAACCCATTAGTGTCCGAAAAGTGTGCTCTTGCAACTAGTTTTCATTCAAGAGGAATCCAGTTTGTGTGCCTGATCACTTTGCAATACAAACACAAGCAATTTGGTGCAGAGGGGAAGGGCAGTTGTAGCATTGGCTTGGATAGCACAATCCCAATTCAATCTAAAATGGTAATTCAAACCCAACTCCACATACAAGAACTGCACACCAGCCTTTTCTGCAAATCTCTGTTGCAACCAGAAGTGCTGAGAACTGAAAACCTTTGAAAGCATCGCATTTTTACATGTCTGTATAGATGCTGAGGTCTTGAATGTCTAGCAGTCATGGTCCTCTGAACCTTAGTGCTGAGGCTTTGGATTCAACAAAGCATGTAAGTCATTAAAGATAAGTGTGCACTCAAGTATTTCGCTGAAGAGGGAAATCAGTGGATAATTTATCTTGCAGTCTTGTAGTACAGGCGTAAAAAAAATGAATCTCTGCAAAGCTGCTATTTCCAGGATTCTCATGATAAAAAAGTATGCGTACATTTAACAAATTTATCATATAGATTAATCTCCATTATGAAGGTTGTCAGACATTGCTTAACAATTGCATTTCTTACATTAGGGAATCTAAAACTGGACCAGAACCCAGGCAATTTGGATTTTGTTCCTAGTGTTGCCATTCACCTGTCGGGTGATCGTAGGTATGGGAATTCACCTCTGCCTCATCTTCCTCACCTGTAAAATGTGAATCATGATCACACAAGAGGTTCTTGGAGGTCTACAAAACCCTTCATAAGGCTTAGGTTACTGATATCTGTAATGTTACTCTTTCTGGTGTGATATGGCACCCACTGATTTTCTAGTTCCATATAGCTGTTTTTCCTAAAAAAAAAAAAAACAAACCAACAACAAAAACCAACACACCACTTCTTACTTTCCTTGCCTATATTCACCTGAAGGTACAGTCAGCAGGGGTTTGTCTGTAATAATCATGCAACCCTTACTCAGCAGGATGCCTGAGATCAGTGAGGTTGGCAACATAAAAGCTGACACACGTGAGAACACGTGCATACAGCTGCCGAGTGCTGGTTTACACACACCTAAAGGGAGAGTATCATCTTTTATCAGCCTTAAAAAACCCTCCTTATCTGTGAGAATAGCAGCATTGGCTTCAACAGGGCAGCTTCTTCAATGGCGTGAGCATGTTTGAGTGCATGTGCGCCTGTGCGTGTGCATGCACACAGGCTGACACATCCTGTATGTGCATACACATATGCTCTGTGTGTATACACAAACAGTATCTAAGGGTTACAGTTTTTCAACCAATATTTAGATTTGTTATTAGCCTTATTTTGATGGCAAAATCAATCATTTTTCTTTGACATGCAAATTATTCCAGGTACACATTGATTACAAGAATAAAATAGCTGTCCAGACTCCCTCTTCTATTTTACAGCCTGCAGAAAGGAAACTGAAAAGTTATGTTACATCTGTACATCTTTACTGCAGCAGAGTTACCATATCTGGTGCTTTTGCTTATTTATCACTTCCAGATTTTGTCATGTCATTGATCTTCTGGAAAGGGCTCACAAAAGACTGAAATTAACTCTGGGGTTAGGTTTAAAATAAAGAACAGGATGGCAAACTGTTTCCGCATTCACAGACTTTGATCAGCAAATCAAGAATCTCCTGCCTGCTCAATGTCTAGTTCCCACTAAATGCCCCAAATTTAGTCTCTCACAGGTTTGAGTTGCCAATGTGGAATGAATTCTACAGCTGCTGGTTGGATTTGTCCTTAACGTAGACGGTGATACACTAGTTGTTAAAAGGCAAAAAAAGGAACAAAAAAAAGCCAAACCCAAACAAATGCTCTAAGGAACAAATCAAGAAATAAACCGTATTTGTATTCAGACATTTTAGATTGGGGTTAAACAAAAATCTAGTTTAGAAATGTTTTCTGGTTGCTGGTTATGAAACCCATGGATGCTTTTGGCACAGAACTGACTCCTCCATGCTTTACTCCAGCAAATAAATGCTTATTTGGTGTTCATAGCTTATTATCTTCTAATTCATTTATAAAACACAGGTCATACCTTGTTTGACTTAGTCAAGTCCCGCTATGGAATGGAGGAGTAATTTGCCGCTTTATACGCTCTTCTTGAATGGTAACGAAATGAAACAAATTTGGTTCCACACCATAGATGTGAACCGCTGAGCTTGTTGCTAGTGAGCTAGCATGGCAAATTGCACTGGATCCCGCAGAGCAGCTTTTCCCACTGGGAAAGCCTTTTCGCAGGTTTTCCTGCACTTTTGTGTAGGATAAAGCTTTAGTAGCATGACATAAAATCCGGGCTGTATTGACACCAGTGACAAAACTCCTCCAGCCTTGGTGGGGGCTGGATTTTGAGCAGTTTTTCAAGGAAAGAACGCGTTTCACTGCCATCACCCCCAGGTGAAATGAGCCATCCGTTCTAGAAAGAAGTCCCACGGCACCCATGTTACGCACGCTGGAGGAAAACCACTGTGTGCCTGTGGAAAAATCGTCTCCGAAGGTCCCTTGCACCCCTCTTGGCCAGCATGGCCATGGAGCCTGGCAAGATGAGGCGTGTTGGGACTGTTACGAGCCGGGTCTCACCGAGGGACACGAACTGACCCCCGAACAGGTGCAGGGGAGGCCCCG
>NW_010239329.1:0-244 GCF_000690775.1 Eurypyga helias
TTAGTGCTGGTACAGCCTTTCACAGGCTGTTGTCCATGAGACAATCCCTTTTTCCTCCAGCTCTTGGTTGTGAGCTGCTTTTGTGCATGTGGGAACTTCTGTGCCCTGTCCTTGATTCCAGAGGATGGCATTAGCAGTGGCTGTTGAGCTTCTCAGCTGGATCCCATTGATGAGCCTTGGGGGTGTCCCAGAGGTAAGTTGTCAGTGTTTGTGTCTGCTTGAGGGAATCAACATGTTGTAAGAA
>NW_010239329.1:539-796 GCF_000690775.1 Eurypyga helias
CGAAGGGTGCCCCGCCACACTGCTGCAGTCCTCCAGAGGCTTTCCTCACCAATCCTGCAGTCAGCGCAATGGCAGCAGTGAGATCCTTCTGTCCTTTGGGTTTGGGTGACAATCCGGAGCTTGATGTCTGGTGTCCTGTGCTGGAGTTTGGTAGTTAGCATGGATCACCCAGCTGATCAAAGCCAGACCCCTTCTCCAGCTGTTGGTGGAGAAAATGTCTAAGTTCTTTCCCACCCAAAGCATTTCATGATTCTATG
>NW_010239330.1:0-5027 GCF_000690775.1 Eurypyga helias
GAATGCCAAGAACGACTTTTCCAAGTTATGACTTCACATATTACACCGGAATTCACAAGGAATTTATTTTTCAAATCCGCTATTAAATTAGTTTGTAAGCAGGGTGGATTCCCTGAGGATGAAAGCAAGTCCCCACACACGCACCTAGGACAGGGTTAACTGATATTTAATAGAGCCCAAACTATTAGTCAAACGTCTGCCATCTTCCAGGTAAAGGACAATGAACAGAGAGCAGAAAACAGACGGCCAACGGTAAAACCTCCGAAGTAAACCCTGACTGGGGGGGCGGGACTAGAGATACCGAAGAAATGATTTGCGTGGCGATTTGTTTCCAATGAGTTCAATTACTGAAATGAAAGACAACTTTAGAAGCTCGTCTACTCACCATCTAAGTTCTAGGGTAATTCTGGTTACCACCTTGGTATTTACACACTGCCTGACCTACGCTTCGCTGGGGCATCGTCGCGTCACGGCCAGCAGCTCACCAAAAGTCAGCACTGCACAAGCACTGTGTAATGGTGCACGTCGGGCAGCAGAAAAACACAACTAGAAGCCTTTTTTTTTTTAATTCTTTATTTCAGCTAAAAATGATCACCCCCAACAGAAGAGCCCCCCCTGCTTGTGTTCTGCCTACCTGGGCCAGGGAAGGGTATGTGCCACACATCAGATCTCCCACCAAACGAGACAACACAAAAAAGCATTCTTTCCCACTGAGCGATTTTGGTTATAAATAGGAAATTTGTAAGTGACGGCGACGAAAATAGTTTGTGTGGGAATCACGCACCGAATCTAACGCTCTCCTTTACTGACATGGAAAGAACGCTCCTCTCCTGGGAAAAGATGGGAGTTTGTTCTCATGACGGGCCTCCCGAGCCACAACAATATGCTAACTCGAGGAGCGGAGTTCCAGCGCTACGGACACAGCCTGCGGCAGCCAGATTGATGCCAAAATTCAGTTCAGTCACGGCGTCAGCTGCCGACTAGCGTTAGGTGTGTTTCAAGCCTGACGGGGGCTGACAGTGATCAATTCCTTGCGAAGTGCAGTCTACAGCCAGTGAATTTACTCCTGTTTAACTGGGAGGAAGGCTTTCGGTGCCTAACCTTTTGCAATTGCCTCAGTCCTTCAAATTTAACAGCAAGGGTGTTCCCTTCGAGTCCACCTGTAACACATTACCTCCGAACCTCCCTGTGATGTTACTTACCCAGCTGTGTCAACTCTTAGCTTTTTGAATGCTGTCTGCAGGCTTTCCTCTTCTCCTTCCTTAGCTTCCGTTTTCATTATTGGGATGGCCAGGAGGTGACAGCTCGCATGTACTGCTACAAGCAAAAAAATATAAAAAGACGTATGAAAATGAGGACCAATGCCTTGTTAAAAACATTAGTTGACCAGAAGCATCATAATACATGACAATAAACTCGAAATAGCAGGCTGAGGACACACAGCTGAGGTCGTTCTAGTAGGACATTTTTGAAAGTTGATTCAGAACAAGCTTTATGATACCCACGAATGGAACAGCCTCTTGCAGAACTGCACAGGTGAATTAGCAATTTTAAGTAGAATTTGGTGTCAACAGCACAACCATTACAGCCTAGACAGACTCCTATTTGTTTTACAGTGTTACCAGAATAATTCCAGAAAAGGTGAGAGGCAAGAAGGAACACCACCATCAGAAATAACCGACTTTCTACAACTGCTATTCCAACTTTGGAACTTGATGTTACACAGATACTTTAAAAAGTTCTACCAACAGATTCTTCTTAAAACGAGATAAAGTTTTAAGCTAAACGCAACTTTTTTGATCTTATGTCTAGATCCCAGCAGTTACACAATCCTATCAGAACATGGGATTTGGATTGGAAACAGGCATTAACATTTTCAGATATTATTGAACAAGTACAAATGCAAATAAGGGTAGAAACAGAACAGTAAGCCTTGTTTTAAATAAAAAAAGGAATTGATTAGAAAATGGCCATTTTTTTAAATTACCCTGGCCATCACTTAATCTAGCTACAAAGGAATCCCAAATATTTCTAAATTTGATGCTCTTCAGTCCTTACAGTTCTGCAATCCCATGCACATCCCACACCAGACATGCTTCCGCTAAAAAACCACTCTTGAGAAAGGTTTGCTTCCTTAGCACGGGCTTTGCTTGTGCTGAGCAGAAACCACTGGTGGTAGGAAGTCTCGGTTCCACACCAGACCACCTCAAGCGTAGTATGTGCAGGTTACCTGGCTGAGTAGCCTCCCCCATTTAAGGCTTCTGACTCGACTACATCTGGAAAACCAGGGCCACGTGGTGCGGGAGCTGCGAGAGCCTTTGGCCACGCTGCATACTTTACAACATTCTACAGTGAGACTGGTGCGGTAGACGAGGGGAGGGCAGCGGATATTTTTGACCTGGACTTCAGCAAGGCTTTTGACAGTCAAGGCCTCCATAGAGAGGGCGATGAAGCACAGGCTGGATGTCAGTCGGTGAGGTGGACTGAGAAGTGGCTGCACGGCTGTGCCCGCAGGGTGGTGACCAGTGGCACACAGTCTGGTCGGAGGTCAGTAACAGGCAGTGTACCCCAGGGGCCAGTACTGCATCCAGTCCTCTTCAATGTCTTATCAGTGATCTGGATGATGTTCAATGACTGCTGATGTCACCAAACTGAGAGGAGCAGCTGATACACCAGTGAGCCTTCAACAGGCTGGAGAAAGGGGCCGAGAGGAACCTCATGGACTTCAACAAGGAGGAGTACAAAGCCCTGGGGAGGAACAAGTCCATGTTGTTCCAGCACAGCTCTGCAGAAAAGGCCCTAGGGTTCTGGTAGACACCAAGATGGACACGAGCCAGCAATGTGCCCTCATGGCAAAGCGACGGCTGATACACCAGTGAGCCTTCAACAGGCTGGAGAAAGGGGCCGAGAGGAACCTCATGGACTTCAACAAGGAGGAGTACAAAGCCCTGGGGAGGAACAAGTCCATGTTGTTCCAGCACAGCTCTGCAGAAAAGGCCCTAGGGTTCTGGTAGACACCAAGATGGACACGAGCCAGCAATGTGCCCTCATGGCAAAGCGACTAACGGTATCCTGGGACACAGGCCGAGGGAGCAGATCCCTCTCTTGATCACTGGTGAGGCCACAGCTGGAGTGCTGTGTCCAGCACTGGACTCCCCATTACATGAGAGACACTGACATGCTGGAGAGAATCCAGTGAAGGGCCACTATGATGATGAAGGGACTGAAGCATGTCTCCTATGAGGAAAGGCTGAGAGCTGGGACTGCTCAGCCAAGAGAGGAAAAGGCTCAGGAGGGATCTCATCAATGTATATAAACATCTGAAGGTTGGGTACAAAGAAGACAGAGCCAGGCCTGTCTCAGTGGTGCTCAGTGACAGAACCAGAGGCTGTGGGCACACACTGAAACACAGGAGGTGCTGTGTGAGCATAAGGAAACGCTTCTTTACTGTGAGGGTGACTGAGCACCAGCACAGGCTGCCCAGGGAGGCTGTGGAGTCTCCCTGCTTGGCAATATTCAAAAGCTACCTGGACATGACCCAGGGCAACCGATTAAGAGCGTCCCTGCTTGAGCAGGGTGGTTAGACCTCCAGGTCTTGCCAACCTCAACTGTTCTGTGATTCTGTATCTTCCTGAAGCTCTAAGAATCCATTACAAAGGTAACTATCCAAAGTCAGCAAGTGATAACAGATCCTGCAACAAGAACACACTCAGAGCACTAACTCTACCTAATAATACAGCAATAACACCTACGTTATTACTAGTTTTACTCGCTAAGCACCAGCTTCCTTTGTAGCACGGAAAACAAAAGGTCTCAGTGAAGAGAGGATTAATCTGAATCTCTGCAGCTCAGTTACTTATGCAGACACAAAGTGGTACTTTCTGTTCCCTCACAACCTCACTCCAGTCGGAGGTGGCAGCTCTCCCCGCTGTTGTTCTGGCTGCTCATTGCTATGATTTCATCTGTATTGCAGACAGCTATTATGACACATGTAGAAGGATAATGTATCATAACAACTTTAAGGCACACGTTGTCCAGTGAGTCAGACAGCAAGTAAACATGAGAGGAGGAAGCTAACACAGAGATTGACATGATGCTCGTCTGAGCAAGTTACTATTTTATATACTCTTGGTTAAATACTACTGCTCTGGTGAAACATATGGTCTCTATGTCAGATTCTTCCTTGACTCAAAACCAAGATTCTTTAAAATAAAAAATTCAACCTACAACATCTTTTTTTAAAATACCAAACTCCCATATTATATAACTTTAGCAAGAAGACGACAGTAAAAAGTTCTTTAAATCACTGTACATTATTCAAAACATGCTACCAGTTTTAGACAATATTTTATCATGCTGCCCTTCATCACTGACACAGTAAACCCTCAAAATGATGCAGAATTTATTCAGATAAAATGTGATAACAAGTATAAACTTAAACATTGCAGACTCAACAGCCAACCTGCACTGGTATCAAGAAAAAATGAATTACTGTGAAAAAACCCCAAAGTTTACTATGGTGTCAAAAACCATATTGAAACTTACGTTCTTCATCTCCTAGGAAAATAAACATCCATCCTTTTCCATTCTGTGTTCAAGCTGCCCAGAGAAGCTGTGGATGCCCCATCCCTGGAAGTGTCCAAGGCCAGGCTGGATGAGGCTTGGAGCAACCTGGTCTAGTGGAAGGTGTCCCTGCCCATGGCTGGGGGTTGGAACTGGATGGTCTTTAAGGTCCCTTCCCACCCAAACCCTTCTATGACCCTGTTTCCCAGCAGTACGGGACTATGACTGTAGCCTGGGGCACGCCATGACACCCACCACTATTCACAGTCACTCTGGTACAACGCACAGACACATCAGTTCGGTTTGAACGACGGGCACGTAAAGGGATTAAAAGCCCCAAGCCGTTCGCGGCCGAGGCCTTCAGCAGCACCAGAAACACCGCGCCGCTCCGCCGTGGGGCGACACAGGACAGAGAGACTGGCGGCGGCTCCCTGGCCACCCACAGACGGCTGCCGCCCGGAACC
>NW_010239331.1:0-25782 GCF_000690775.1 Eurypyga helias
CATTCTATGATTCTATAATTCATGTTCAATTTTATTCTTTACAGAAAATTATAGTTCAAATATTTGGGATAATAAAGGTCAAGATGATTTCCCATAGAGAACATAAGCCTGAGAGAAAGACATGTTGAATAGAAATCCACTCTTCTGAAATACATTGTCAAATATTCTCTGCTAAGAAAAAACATGTCTTTGGGCATTTGACCAGACCAAAGTGTAGGGTAGAGAAAAGTTCTTCACTACTCGACAGCTGTTCCTTGTTGTGTATTCTGCTAGGATTCAAAGAAGACAATATTTCAGTAATGCATATACTCACAAGCATTGTACCTATACAAAGTGAAGGCTGGGTCATCATTTATTCGTATTGCACTATCTTTGGTTATATTGCTGCAATTCATTATAGTTGCACAGAAACAAGAGGAGCTATGGAAGACACAAGGATGGTTACCTCATCATACCATACCTGCACACCTCTACTATACTGGTGATTAAAAACTCTCTAGACTTCCTGTCCAAGGAACCTTATATCACTATTTGTGCTACTACCTGCCAATTTTTACACGTATAGGATTTTATGGTTTATAAAAAAAACCCCACCAACAAAAACCACTAAGAAATTTCTGCCAAACAGCTCCTCTCAGACAATATAGAGGACAGCAGAGACCTTGTGAGTGACTAAGCAGCTGAATTTTAACAACCTTGGAAGAGACAACAGAGAGAGGGTTGGAAAAGGAAGACGACTCTTAGTCTGTAGGCCAGTATACAAAAGTATTATCCTCCAAACATGTAAGTGCTTCTCAGACATGCTCTTAATAGCATTATTGTGTTAGGCAAGTTTAACAAGAAAGAGAATTGAGCTGATGCTGTGAGAAGAGACAAGTTACTATTTTTCAGCATTCTGTCCTTTTAGCAATGTCATGGGATTTATTCAGTGCCAGTCTGTCACGTCTTTCAGAGACCGAAAGTCTTCCTGGAAGTGACAAAGGCATTGTGTTACATTATTTTTGTACAGTAAAGCAATTTACTAGGCATGGAGCAGCGCAGTAAAAGAAAATTACAGTAATTCTCAAATTGACCAGGATGAACATGCTCCTACCTTAAGTACACACTGAGTATCACTGAAAGGAGAGCTCTGAATTCCAAACAAACCTTGACTTGCCTCAGCCTGCAGCTGAACATACCCTTCTTCACTCTTACTCTAACACGCTATGCTAGAGGCACCCAAGGCTAGATACTTTGCTGGGGTCAATTTTGTCTTACTCCAACAATGCTATTATGTAGGAAAATTCTAGTTTTCAAAATACTGCAAGTATAAACACCACCCTGTATTTGCAAACAATGTTGTAATTAGAGGCTATTATGAAATAATCAACTCTCAACCATAATTTTGCATGTTTTCACTAAAAATGCACAGACCATCCTTTTAAAGCACTGTAATTATTGTGTTTATCATTCAAGTAATGTTTCATGGAAAAGCTTCACTAGAAACAGATTCTGCAAGACCCAACACCTTGAATTGTTGCAAAATCATAAATGAACTACCAGTTCCTATCTGTACCTTAGGATTTTTCAAAAGATATGTGCTAAAAACCTTGAAAAAGACACAGGTAGTGTTTCATATCAGTATGTCTCAGAAGTAAAAAAGAAAAAAAACATAGGATAAGGAGTAATTTTAAGGGAGTAGCAATGCTACTTAACAACGGTAATAGACCTCTTTTAACAGTTTCTCTCAAGCAAAACCTTTGAGTTGACAGTGGACAGAACTGAGTATGTCTTACATACAGCGGATCCAAATTAGTGAAAACTTTCTGACAGATCAATCTTTAACATATGTAAATATATGTTAATGTACACCATATTTTACTTTTGCTTGTAAGAATTTATTTCCAACACCTTCTTTTCTTGCTCAGTCCAGTACTGAAAATACAGTGGAAGATATGTATGTCCTGGTCCCAGGCAGGTCCCAGATTTTTCTCCTCAGGGCTTTGGATTTATTTTTGCTTGCTGTCCTGGAACCTGGTGAGATACTGTATCGTTTGTTCTACTTTTCTGTTCTTTTAATTACTTACTAGCAATAGCATTGTTAGTAACTCCATACATTTCATTTATATAATTAAATAGCTCTCATCTCAACTTCTACCTGCCTCCCTTGTTTTTCCTCCAAGCCTTCCTCACTGGGAGTGGGAGGCAGAGCGACTGGTGGCGCTTAATTGCCTGACAGGACTAAACCACAACAATGTACCTATTCCAAATCCAAGGACTTAACTGGAAAGAAACTTCAGACCTGAAAAGTACCTACAGCTGGGGAATGAAGCAGCTACACTAAATATCAGATGAAAAGAAATATTATCAAAACATGAAGTTTCATAAAATCACTAGAAATCAGCAAATTCTGACTCCTTCACTTCCTAGGAAATCCTAACAAAGATACTCAAGTATCCTATAATTTCCACCTATAACTTAATCTAAATTTAAAAATAATCTACATTCCACAGTTAAACCCTAAGCCTTCTGGTTTTAAGTAACAACTGAACAGACGAGAACTACAGCCTCAGAATCCTATGGCCCAAGGCAGATCTGCCCTGGAAATAATTGCCACAGGTTTTCCTCATGCTGACAACTGGACAAGAGAAGAGAGAAAAGACTTACTGTGAATAACTGCACATTGATTTGAGATTTAAAGGAGAGATACATGTAATGTTTCTACATTTGACACTTAAAAAGGTTCTGCATGCATTGAAAATAATTTAAAAACACACAAGCAAAACTACACAAGATAGATTTCAGAAATGTGACAGTGAAAAGTGTGAAAATTTGAAAGGAGTTTTGCCATTAACTTCAATGAAACTGAAAACGTACATCACAGGATAACAGTTTTCCACCTCTTTCTGGTAGAAACATCTGGTAGTAACATGAACAGGATGTTTTGCCAGAAGATTAGGCTTTATTTATTAATAAATTAACTAACTTGTCCATCAGTACCTTGTATTGTGACCAGAAAAGCCTAACTCCTTGCCTACTTCTCACAATGGATTTTGTTTAAAATAGAGAAAAAATAGAAGGCATGAAGTTCCCCATGTTGGAGCACACAGCTATTAAAGCAGTGAGCTTACTGTTCACCATGCATGCAATAGCTACCTATTGGTAGCACGGGGCATCTTGAAGCTGGTAACACAGCTGAGTCTGCCTAATCCTGGTGTAACAAGATAAGTTCTTACAATATTTTGATTTGTATGTCTGATAGCAGTAGAAACAGAGTTACCAGAGCAGCAAAAGAAAATGCTGTGTTAAGCTACTACAGTCACTAACCTTCGTCATGGCAGTAAAAAGTGGGTTTAATCCATTGCTGTACTTTGCTTTAATATTCATTGGGAAAAGTTCATAACCAGTGATATGATTTTAAAATCTTAACACTTTATGCATTTATGAGGTACAGATATTAATTAATATCCTTGATTTACTTAAAAGCCTGGCCAAAAGGTAAGTTTACAGTACAAGTAGACACTTGGCTGCCAGCACAATCCAACCTATGTCCACACAGAAAGAACCAAGCATGGAGAAAACAACATACCCTTGCTTGCTTCCTCCTGGAAAGGACATTAGAGCACGACATGTGGTGCACACACACAGTGACACATTGTTTCTGCTATTATCCTGTTCCTCTTGCATCTTATACCCTTTCTCTACCTTGACTTTTTCTGGTCAGTACACCAAGCTCTGAAGGGACCCTCTATGAAAGCATTCACAATACAGCTTTGGGTAAGAAAACTGCACTGATTCCACTTTTGATTCGACCTAAAATGCAGGAAAATGAAGGCAAAACTTCATCACCAGGCAGGTAGAAGAATTTGTTTGGAACAGAAACCAAAATTGGACAATGCAGAACAGCTGTTCCACATCTCCTACAAACACTCCTACTGCTCTTATTGTCTTTATGTGTATCCACTCCTTCCAATTCAACTTGACATAATCTTATTTTTTTTTTCCTTAAGAACCATTACAGTTGAGCTGTTCATTAAGCTATGTCTACATAAAATCTGAAAAAAATTGTGTTTAATTTCCTGCACATTCCATTAGTTTTTCTATTTTTCATGTCTATCTTATTAGAAAAATTTCTCTATTCTAACCATATTATTTCCTTTTCTTTTAATTTTCTTTTGTTATGCAAACCTTTATTGCCCCTAACTACCTTTATTTCCCTAGGCTGTGATTGCTGTGCCCATCACTACAGCTATCTCAATCTCTGTGTCGGTCCTTACCATCCCTTTTCTCCTACCCAGCATATGCATGGTCCAAATCCTTCCTTTCTTCCGTGAGTACTTCTTCCTAACACTCTGAAAATATGATCACACTCTCACATTATCATGTATTTTTCTTACTTTTCAGTTCCCTCAAATCTAAAACAAACATCTCTAGCAAACTTCAAAATAATCCCTGAATTTCTTGCCTGTACTTACACCTGACCTTACCGTGTGCTAGAATTTAACTCTCTTCCTTATATGACTTTCATGGTGGCTACATCACCAAAGGAAGGCACAACAGGAATCCTTCAGGAACAGTACAAATCCCCTAACAGGGTCAAGAAGAAGAGAAAGGCTGAATAAGCCTTTCTTTCACCATGCTATGTTGGAGCACATTCTGTGATATCCTATCAGGGCACAGATAATTAGAGCAACAGACAACTCAGTAGGATACAACAGGAAGCAAATAAAGTAGCGTGCATACTACTCAGCAGGCATTACTGAGTGAGCCATAAGAAAGTGTTTGGGGATGCAGAAAGAAAACAAAAATGGGACACCCGCTGGTGTACACAAGGAAAGAATTTATTTGAATATGAGGGTGTCTTCTTCCAGTTGTGGAACATGATGTGACACTAATGGGCAAGAATACACACTGTTCTTGTCACATTTCTAAACTAAAGCAAGAAAAAGAGCTTCCAGTTTTGCTACTGCTTCTACTGCA
This sequence comes from Eurypyga helias, assembly GCF_000690775.1. Lineage (NCBI taxonomy): Eukaryota > Metazoa > Chordata > Aves > Eurypygiformes > Eurypygidae > Eurypyga > Eurypyga helias. Next base: position 4,960 of record NW_010239331.1, read on the forward strand.
CTGATCATCACTGACATAATTTGGATAAGGACAGTTTGCAGGGGCAGTGTCCTGCTATATTTTAATTGCTGTTCTCATGTGGTTGACGAGAATAATTTCCTAGAAACACAATTGAAGATATTTTCAGAATTATGTAGGATGCTGCTGCCCACACAATTCTCACTCCCAATTCAGAGCATGAGCAAAGGCCTTTGGGATCAACTCAGAGAAAACACAACATTCCCAGAGTTCACCTTGTGGTCTGGCAGAGACTTAATATTTGTTACGCTTACTGTAAGGAGTTTACAACTGTCATTTAATAGTTTCCATATTTCAGTTTCTACTATACAAAGGGAAAACATAAAAATGAAGGATAACAATTCAGATCATGAATTGTTTCCAGTGTTTCTAGAAATGCAGAGTTATCTATGGCAAATACCCATCTTTCCTCTTATCTCCCTTCTTATATATCATTAAGGAAGAATATATATTTCTTTACATACATTTTAAGTACATGTGAAGAAACCCCTTTCAAATGCTGTAACATGATACATGGATACAAGGCACTGTAGCCATAAAACATGACAATCTAAGCAGAAGGAAAATTGGGGCTGGATTTTGTTTTAGTCAAAGGACAAGCTTAGGAATATTTACAGGTTGGGCCTGTAAATTCTGACTTAAAATTTACCATCCAGTGTTTCTTCTTTGGCTGTGACGTAGTAGTACTTTCTACTCCTTTTTCTGGGGAAGGTGAGGATATGCCCACTGCCTTCAGTGTGCTTACAGCACTCTTTGTCAACGGACAAGTTTTTGTGATGCTGTTGCATGTATGATATTTTAAAAGTTGTAATAACTCTCCCTAGTTATCCATAATTATTTACCTTTGCAACTTATCCTTTGATATGTTCTTAAACCGTATCTTGGGAGGTGGACTAACCATGGAAAGCATCTTATGAGGAGTGCCCCATAAATTTGGAAACTTATTGCTATTAATAAGCGTCTTCCTGGAGTACTCCTTGACTTGTGGTGACTGACACTGATAAAACAGATGTATGGAAGTTAACCAAGTACTACAATTCCTCTGACAGAGACTTTGGAACAACAGGATCGTTTAAAAGACCTTTATTTGAAAAAAAAAAAAAAAATCACAATCCAGTGAGATTTAGGCATATAAGGCCTATAGGGCTACCCAAAGTACACAGGACACTGAGAACAGATAATCTCTTGCTGTAAGGAATATGTCTCCTTTTTCATCTCTGAAAATGGTTCAGTGTATTGCTGCCTCCTATGAGATCTCTGATGGAGAACTGACTGGAGAGAGGACCCTGGCTTCTTTTTAAAGAGAGATGAAACAGAGACAAAATCATCCACTGAGTACCTGGATCTGCAGAGTGCCAATTTTAACCTCATGCTGTTTTAAGTGGAATTGGAGCTGGCAACTACCCGAATTTCATCTCTTTCATGAAGATTAGCAGTGCAGATTTCAACACTGACATAACTCAAAGCTTGGCCAACGTTCTGAGCAGCTTCAGTAATGAGATGTGCAGTGCTGAGCTATGTGGTTTCACAAGAAATGACTGATGCTAACACAAAACCTGTGGAAATCACAGGTGTCTGTGTCTGAGATGCTGCAGCAGAAAAAAACCAGAGGCATCATAATTCTTTAAGACAAAGAAAACATTCATGTGTATAGGCACAGGTCTTGGCATAATGAGCCTAGGGTCAAGAACAACAGCCCTTGACAGTAGCAACCTTGAAGTTTTTCCTGGCTTCTCAGAAAAAAATGGTTTGGAGCCTCTAACAGTAATAGCTTAATTGTTCAACTGTCTCCAGAACTGATGAAGCCACAGGAGTGTTTGCATCCTGAAGAACACGGCAGGCAGGCCTAAAAGCCAGTGGACTAGGGATCTGCCACCATGACTAAAGTAGCCTCTTGAAAACAGCAGTCCATATGGAGAGGCTAGGTATACAGTTTAATATAATGTTACTTTTTTTTTTCCTTCCAAAGACCAAATTTATAGAAGCTCAAAGAGTAGGAGAAATAAAATTCAATCACAAAATGAGAATGCAACTGTCCTTCACTTAAACTCTGTTACAGAAGAGACAGAAAACAGAGCCAGCATTTGGTCTCACACTGAGCTTGACTTGTTCGTCTTTTGTTGTGGTCAACAACCATTTCTTTACTGTGATGTACTCTCACAATCTATGTGAACATTCATGTGAGAACAGACAGACATTTGAGGAACAAACAGTTACAAGTCAACTAAGCAAATTAACACAATTGAAAGGTGGTGACTAATTCTCTTTGAAGTTCTCTCTCCTGAATGTATACTTCACCACAAACACTATGGTAGTCTCATAACTGATTTGTTTTCACAGCTCAAAGCCTCTGAAAGCTATATACTGAGACACTGATTTAACAGAGTTAATTCAAGGCAGCATTTTAGGACTTTCTTAAAATATTTTGTAGTCTCCTCTGCAGGACTAATTTTAGTTATGCTGTCCGTGCATTACTTCCTCTCCTGAACTGATCGAATACTTCCAGCTTCTCTTTTGTTGCTTAGTTAACTGGCAGCAAAAGTCCCATTTGAGTATCCTAGACTTCCTTCTGCCTGTACTCAGCCCAATGCAAATGAAACTCTAGATCACATCCAGTACTGAAGAACATCTCAGGATGCCCTCAGCATTTGACATGCTGGTCATGACAGCGAAACTCCAGAATATAGCCGAAGTTGTGCTGCTCCAACAGCTCAAGGTATTGAATATGGTGACTGTACAGAATCCAAGACACATGAAGAATCGCAAAAAAGTATAGTATCATTGTATTTCAAGTGTAGTGAAGTGAAAATCAGATAGGTATTTTTTCTCACAACTAAAAGATGAACTATCTTTGAAAGTGAGAAGACAGATTTCATTGTCATTTGCTACTGATCTGAGAAAAGTGAAATCCACATAGGTAAAGTCGGTGACCACTTTGCTCCTTTTTCTGTTAGCTGTTGTTGGGACAGCTGACCTCGGGGAGAGTGAAATATGACCTCTGCTTCTCTGGCCATGAGACTGAATTCATTGGACAATGCTGATAAGTGGTTGAAACTGTTCTGCACATTTTCTGTGGAGTGTGCAGCAATTTCACAATCTTTAGCGACCAAGACCATGTCTGGGTTTAGATTTGTCTTCTCATGTTGGAAGTTCACTTCCACAATGACCGGTGTACATTCCCTTAAACAGTCTGAGAAGGCTGAGGCAGCATCAGCGGGAAGGGAAGAGGGAAAGGAACAGAAGACTGCTGATGAGAAAGTCCTCTGGATTTACTTGTGATTATAGCAGCAGCTACAGTCACTGAGGTAGCACATGAGACTGCAGGATAGTGCAGATGAGGACAGATTGGTATTCTGTGGATCTTTCCAAGACATGTACCTTCTGTCAAAATGCTTAGCTAGGACTATCTTACAATTCCACAGCCAGCACGTAACTGCATTTGCTCTGAGGAAGTACTTTGTCAACAGAAAGCAAGTTTTTAGATAAGCAAGGGTAATCTTATGCCAAGAATTTTCAACAACAGTAGCATCCATGGCCATAATATTTACAGTAGTACTCAAAATAAATCTAGTCTCATGTACATGAGTCACACATGAACCAAATATAGAATCTTTGTAGACATTCATTCAAAGATGACAAAACACAAGAATTGGCTTCCCTATATAAATAGAGGACTAGAAACATCAGTCATTGGTTAACGTTAAGAAAATAATTAATCCATACTTTCTTAAAAAAAAAAAAAAGCCCCAAAATGTAAAAGTGGAACCAAAAAACCCTAAAAGTTTAAAACAAAAAGCTATTAAAAAAAAAAATTATTCAATATTCCAGAATAAGTTTTCAAAAATACCACAGGGCTGCCACAATGCTGCCATAGATATTAGCATTAATGCATGGATATGCTGTATATTCTCCTTTAAATTTACAGCCACCTAAATAGTTGATTGCATAATGTCTACAGGATGCTTCTTTTCCCATCTTACTACTTTCCTGAAATTTAAAGTAAATAAAAGCTAAAAATAGAGAGCAGGGTTTAGACTTGGTAATTTTGTTTGCTATTGGTGTTTTCCATATGTCCTTCCATGACCATTTTTTCATATTTGCATTTTGGGTATTTTAGGTATGCAATCTCAGCAGACCTCCTGAATGCAGGAGAAAGAACTATGGAAAGGAGAGCAAATTATACAAAAAGCAGACCTAGATGCAGTAGTTAAGGAAAGAACAAACATTGTAATCATATTACATATTGTGAAACTATATATATTAAAAAAAAAAAAATCACCAAGAGATTTTCCGTTATATCGAAGAAAGCATCTAATTACCATACAATAATTATGGTTTTTATTCAGAACTCTTTCTCCTAAAAATTACCCAACATTTTAACAAATAATACACAATTTCCACAGGAAACAAAAATCTGTGGTTTTGAGCAGTTCTACAATTATGCAATCATGCTGCACTAGAACCACAGCAGAGACTACTTGCATCTCCAACAGTGTGACAGGACACTGCTGTCATTCCTCTCATGCTCCTATCAGAAATATTAGTTAAGTGCTACAGGTAGCACAGTTAGATAAAATATGGGATGGCTTTCCTGTCGCAAAGCACCATGATGTTGAAGTTCAGTTTTTTAGATGCAATATCTAACTATGAAGGCAGTGAGGGTAATGGAATAATACGAGTAAATAACGTAGATGATGTGGAGGTTTTCCATTTCAAAAGCCCACAATACTCAGCAGAGGAACAACACACTTGCAGAGAGAAAATTCTGTTCATAAGAAATGTCAATACATCTTATTACAGGGACAGCACAATAGCATGGCTTTGGTATTATTAAATTCACAGCTTTGATAAACAGCCTACAAATTACCTCTTGAAGGGAGCTGCATAATAATACCTAAAGCGTAAGGAGAGGAAATGGAGCTTAATTAAGTGTTGCCCAGCTAAATCACACCAAGAAAAGTGTAGGGAGGTGGGAAGAATACTGAGCACTTCAGCTCTGCACGGAGCTGGGAAGACACAGTGATCAGGAAAAAGGATGTATCTGAAAACATGCTGAAGCTAGAGTGGGTTACACATCGACAGTTTCTGATGAGAAAAGCACCCATTCTCATTCCTCTCCGCATAGTCCCTTTCAACATGCAACATTCATTTTCTCCCCCTTGTACATGAAGGGAGAAAGCAGTACCATAAACCAAGAAAAAATGAGTAAGGCTGGACTGCCTGTGTTCTAATTTATACTTTAAAAATTACAAAGCTGTAGTGCAATGTGCATTTGGTAGCCCTGCAGGAAAGTCCTAGGGGAAAAAATAAATTCATAAAGGCAGATGGGAACATTATGGAGAAAAGCTGCCCATGTTATGCTGGGGTTGGAAAGTGATGGTACTCAAATATTTTTTGCAGAATTCCTGGTTGTTTTAAATGAAATGGTCAGGATGGCATGATGCTAACTACTAGCATTGTACACTGCTTTTTTTCTTAGGTATCAAAAATTAATACTCCAAGGGCACCACAGATCATCTAGAATTACCTAGCTGCCCACTAAAATAAAAAGCAATGTACCCTACTGCATTTGGAAAGTATACATTATTATTTTTAATTTTTGGGAGTCCAACTTCTATAGGAACAGGTAAATTCACTGCAAGCATGTTGCTGCAGTGTTCCAGTACTTACTGACATCTCACAAAATAAAATAGGCTTGCGTTTAACTTTGTCTCTCTACTAATAATCTTTGACTCAGACCATTTCATTTTTCATTAATGTTCTATTGCCTTAAATAAATGAACTTTCAGAAGCAGACAACAGATTAACAGTGTCCTAAATTTATGGCCTTTTTTAAAATCACTTTTGTAAGCAACAACTCAGCCATTTGATAGGATATATATTTCTAGGCTTTTATGACTGTGAGAAATAATTCCAGCTCTTGCATTTCCCCACTCTGATCCCTAAATTGAAATGTGCCTTCAATATATGTGAGTGTACATACAATGCCTGTTAGCTTGAAAGTGGAGTCCAGACATTAATTTAATATGTTGCTAGCTTCACGGAAACACCATCCCAGTTGCAATGCACACTAACAATCCAAGCGAGCTTGCGTTAAAGTCAAGGAATGTTCTGCAGCACACTCCAAAGCAATGCACTTGCCCTTTACAAACAAGCACAGGCAGATACTGGAACATCTCCTGCAGTTTTGCCTTCACTTAATTAATGAATAAAAGCTCTTTAAAGTGTTTTACGCAACCTAAACCCACAGAAATATTTCTTAACAGAAATGTCATGTTTCTAGAGAATGTCAACTGGCCAAATGCTAACCTAAAGCTCTGAGAAGGCAGCCGTTACACTGCTTGTGCTTCTGTAGTGCTGACTCTTAACTGGAGACTGAGCAGTCAAAAGAGAAAGTTTAGCAGAAAATTACCTGTGCTAATAATAGAGACAAGGCATCATCTACTAATTAACACAGCAATAATTGAATATTGATTAGAGTTTGTCACTTTTAAAATAATTGAAGACATCTCCCTTCTAACAGCTAGGAGGCTGTTAAAGATTTGTAATAAACAAAGGATCTCCAATTCAGTAATGCTTTGTCAGCATTCCTATTGTGTTCTGTACACTGAAAGACGCATTCAAAATATTTCTTCCTATTTGATAACATTCCCTATTTTTCAGTTACCCAAGAGAAAACACTTGGGGTATTCTGAGTGCATAGAATTCATGCATATCACCTTGTTCCCATGTATGAAGGTAGATCCAAGTACAAAGGATTTAAGACAAGTAAGACTTGGTGATACTACTAAATGTTACCTCATTTACTGGAATTTTAGGATAAAATTATAAGGGTTGCACAGCAGCTATGAAAGGCCAATGACACAAAACAGAAGGGTTTTTTCTGTAGTGGTTTTTTTTTCTTTCTCCTCAGCTGTTTTTATCGAGCCTGAATTTTCAAAGAAATGGCTAAAGTATATATTGTGTATCTACCAAAAGCTTTTATGTGATTGCATGGAGCCATCAAATCCTGAGAAATGGCAGCACTTGAGATAAACTGAAAAAATAATGTCCGGGAAGGTATCTGCATGGTCAACAACAGTAACGAGTTAAGGGTATAATCCAGTTCCTTGTCTTGGAACAGAAAGGCCATTAATCTTCAAATGTTTTCTTCTTGGGAGTGAGACGAATATAAGGCTATGAGACCAAAAACCAAGCCCAAACAGGAGAAATGATAGTAAATGGAATGCTGTTCAGAAATATTTCTTATGAGCGTTTTTAACTCTTTATGAGTTCCCTCAGTTTCAAGTGGCTGTAGTCCTTAACAGATCACAAAACATTAGGTTGCTTATAAAACAGTTGCTTTTACAACAATAACAATGACCTTATCTTCCATCTGATTTTCACCATTTCATGGTTTCAAAAGATGTTACTTTCCTTGTAAGTTAAAAAATAACCTTTGAAAAAAAAAGTATCTGTCATATATATACACACATGCAATTTGCCAGGATAATATTAAAAAAGATGGGCATTACTTTAATATTAATTTAAATGTATTAAAAATTGAGGTTTTTTTCTACAAGAGGGTTTAAAGAAATGCATTTATTAAAAAAAGTCATCCTGATTCCAGCATTTTCTACTAAACCAAACAATTTTGTGATATTTGCTTCCCAGATGTTGAAGTACAGGGAACCTGATAACTGAAACTGCCAGTTTACACAACTGACTTCTCAGATCTGCATTCTCCAGCCCAAAAGAAGTGCAACGGCTTAAGCAAATCATAAAGCATGAAAAGCAATTTCTATGGTTAGACGGTACTTCATATATAACAAAATGAAGTGTTACTGGGCAAATAAATAAATAAATTTTATCGTGTTTAACTAATGGGTCAGTCTATAGGTTTTCCTTTGCTATTCCATGTTTCTTACAATACTGAAGGGAGGGGGCCTTTGCAACTTATGCAGCAGCTGGGGAGAAATGGTGACACATATCCCACCAAATAATTTCTTTTTCCCCTCACATAATTCACTTTCTGTGCATGGATTTTGGGGGAGAATATTCTGGATGAAAAAGTCATTTTTTCATTAAAAGTCACTGAAGCTCATCTTTAAACTGGTGCCAAAATGGCTCTTGCACTGTGACCTTTTCTGTCTGGATTTGTCATGTAGGAAATTTTTACAGCAAATTCTACACCTCCTGCAAAGCGTGGCTTAAAAAGGAAGCTCCGACACAATGACCATGCTAGGATAAGAGAGAAGAGAATACAATAATGGTTATAGTTTGCTAAGCTCCACCTGGAGGACCTGGTGGCTAAATGGATTACTTGCTGACTTTTCACCTCTGGGATTCCAGCCCTGACTGGAGCGACTGAAAATCATTCTGATCAGTCAAGTGAAAAAAGACCAAAGTGAAATTAGACTGGTGGTTTCAGCCCGGTTCCTTCAGTGCTGTACTTCCAAATCACAAAACCACAGCACGTTGAACACTGCTAGCAGGGGAGAAAGTGAGAGGCTTTGAGGCTTAATGAGCATGAATCCAGCTGCCCATCCAGCTCACAAACACCTTAACATAAACTGTAACCACCCCATACAAATAGGCGCAAAGTAGAATAAATGACTGTGGATTACCATACAAATTAATCAGAGGCAATCCCTTGTGAATGTGTATTGAAATGCCTGCGCTGCATATCACAATAATATAATTGTTAATCATATTAGATTAACTCTGACATCCAGATGATACTTCGGTAAATGTTTAAAGAAAGCTTCTAACAGTATTTGAGTATTTCTATTAAAAATACTAAATGCCTTTCTATTTTCATTGAACTCACAGACATTAAATAATCCTAGCCTATCCCATGACCTATGTGTGCAAGAATTATTAGAACATAAAAATGGAGAGACTGGGAACAGAGAGGTTGAACTGCTTTATACAAAAATTTTAAAGGCCCGAAAAGTTAATTATAATCATCTAATCTGACAGTATACTTCCCACTGCCTCTGTACAAAGCTGGACAGTGAGTATCAGTGAAGAGAACTGCTGTTAGGATGTAGGAATTCAAGATTTCAAACCCCAAGCTCAATTCACTGTTAATTTATAGAAATAGGTGTAGAAAATCTACCTTGAAGACAGTGTTTTACTGCAAATAAAAGAGTCTTGCCATGTGCTGCCATTTTTAGCTGTAGCTCAGCCAGCAAAGATGGACAAAATCCTGCTTCCTCCACTGAGACAATTTAAATGGGAAAGAAAGCTGGCATACATTAAACATGTACAGAAAGCGACTCATTAAATTACTGTTTAGAACCAATCAGGAGCGACTCATTAAATTACTGTTTAGAACCAATCAGGAGAAGGACCTCTGTCATAGTTTGAATAGTTCAGGTTTTTTGATTTTTTTTTTCCTTGTCTTAAATAATTTTATAAGACCACATCTTCAGGGCAGAACCTGCAGAAAATAATTTGCTACACGAACATGAGTGACAGTGTAGGGATAGAAGAAACTGTAATTTTGTAGGCTGGAGCTAGGATGTCTCAAAAGGAAGTCTGATAAAGAATGCTGCCTGTAAGAATGAACATTTTTATTTATGAGATTATTATTTGGGGGTATATAGCACATTATCATGATTTTCATTAAATGAAAAATCAATGGAGGAAAAAACAGAGTCTGTGAATTTCTCTAGGGGATCAGGCATTGTTCCTCACTCAAAAGCGCTGTTGCTTTTGCACCTCAGAGCTTTCTCAATTCTCACATCAGAGCAACAAACAGAACAGGAGTTCTTGTACAGCAGCCACAGCAGCTGAACTTCTGCTCACAGAAGTATCTGACATTATTCTCCGCCCCTATGAACCATCCATCTTACATGCTCAGTTTAATGAGATTAGGGAGTATTAGCAAATATGCAACATTGGACTGTTGTGAAAATGTGTGAGAAAAATTTAGAAGTCAATTGAAACAGCCTGTGTACGTGGAGAATTTTCAAATATGGCTCACTGCAGAAGGCTTGATTAGCTAGATATGATTGCAATCACTAATTCTCTTCTTTAGGGTCATATGACTGCTCAGATGCCCAGGAAATTTCAATTACAAAGCAAATAGGCTCTGTGTGCTCCACAACTGTTTCACTAACCGAATACTAAAAAGCCTTCTTAAATACTGTATTTGCCCATAGCTGATATAAGGAATGTCATGTTTTAGAACTATTTGTCTTTATTTAATAATCATTGCTTTATATGATTTTTCTTCGTTTATTTTCAAGTGGTATATATTGTAGAACTCCTTGTAGAGCTTTTGGAAAACTTACATTTAATGAACCAGCATCCTAAAAGACCTTCTAGAAACCTGGAAACAATTCAAACACCTGATAGTTACTTGGCTATTAGCAATCTACACATTTCTCCAAATTAATTTATTTCATGTATTGCATATACTTTATACTTCAAGGCCTCCACATGTCTACTCTTCAGCTCACTGCCTTTTATACTATTGAAAGGAGGCTCTATCCATATAGCAGACTTCCTTTTTTTGGATCAGTCTCTGACAACTGGGACCTGGATCACTTACTATGGTCTATTGAATTAGGCTGCTACTGAAAACCATGTGACATTATTTTTCTCTGGCAAGTCATGCACATTATAATAAAAACTGGTTCAGTGCGAACCTCAGTAACAACTAGTCTGAAATTAATTGGTCTCCATACAGACACCAATATGAGACAAAGGGCCTGATAAGTTCTATCACATAAATGAAAGATCAAATTCGTTAATGGCATTTACTGCTATGCAAAATAAAGGCGTTAGATGCAAGTTAATTGCATCTGATGTGTCATCTATTTCATCGTAGAAACTCTTCATGTGCTCTGCCTTAGAACAGCACCAGTATAGAAAATGATGTTATCTTTCTTTTGATGCATCATCAGAAATTGAAAATGGCTTTTTAAAGAGCCTATTGGGAACCAACATATTTTCCACAATTCTTTCATCCTTTATTTCCCCAAAATGGATTTTCTTATTGATTTTGGAGCTATCATAAATTTTACTTCACAGTAGCCTGGCACACTGAAACATTGCTGGGCACGTCTATTTCTTTTGCTCTCTGCTATTTAGCTTTTGCACTACATAGTCATTCATCTCCCAGTGTGCAAGTCTGCATCATTTCCATCTGTGAAATCTATTAATAAGTTTTAGCTATACTTTCACATCAACCTTTTTCTTACCGAGGTCTGTAAGTCTTAATTACAACCAAAAATCTAAAAATCTTCTCAAGATTGATTAAAGTAAGCCTGTAACATTTTGTTTCATGTCAAGAGAAACATACTCATTTAATTCCTATTTTCTCATCTAACACTTGCAGCAGTATCCAAGAAAATACCACTGCTCCAAAAAAATACACCTAATAATAATAATTAAAAAAGTCATCTTCCAAAAAATTTCTTCCAAACACACACTCTCTTCAGGATGGCTATCATTAAGGCTAGTTTAATTGAAGAGCTAGCAATGAGTCAGATGTGTTTTCCTCATTTAAATGCATGCTTGCATAAAGAATCATTATCTGTCTACACTGTAGCTCTCAGAGCATGAACAGCCTGAGCTGTGAATCAGATGGCAGGTTTACCCCAGAACAGGCTGATGCTGCTGCAGGGCATTGCTAAAATGTTGATACTTGGTTCCACATTCTTCTCTCTGCCTGGGCTCCAGATTACAGTCTGGTAACAGACCTAGGTTTGCATTTTTAGAAGTCAGACACTGCATTCAGTGGTCCTTCAGTGATATTGTTAAGGCTTTCTGAATTACTCTCTTCCCCTTCTGCAGAAGACCTATGGAGGAAGAGAACACAACAGTATCCTCGGCACTGTATGCAGGTTTGGGCACGTAACAAAACCTGCATCTTCAAATCAGGGGTCTGCTCAACAAAAAAGGCCTAGGAGAAAGGGTCTGTATTAAGACGGGATCCCAGCTGTGATGTCATGCAAGTGTCCTAACTGTGTAATACGATGAAGCAGAAATAAAAATATTTAAAATGAGTTAATCAAAAGAATATGAGCTTGATTTTCCCATATTTGGGGACCTCAAATTCTAACACATTGTGTTAGAATTAAGTCTGTCCTGGCTAAAACCAGCACACACGTGCAAATAATATATTTACCATGTTCTCAGTATTAACACCTTAATCTTACATGACAGTGGAAGGTGTCCCTGCCAATGGCAGGGGGGTTGGAACTAGATGGTCTTCAATGTCCCTTCCAACCCAAACCATTCTATGATTCTATGAATATTCATCTTCCTTTAAGGAAGGTTTTTTTTATTCATCCTTCCATACCTGCAGCTGTGGTTAGCTGGGGAATCAACAGCTGTCACAGTACCCAGCACCAAAGTACAGTGGTGAAAAGCAGGAGGCAGGGTGGGAGGGCTCCTGCACAGAGATGCAGTGGCTGATGTACCACAGATAATTCGAGGCATCGTTCCAGACAAAATGCCTTCCAACAACCAGCCTCAGTCAGAGAGTCCTTAGTGAGCAGAGAGAATGGGAGAACACCTAAACCCCTGTGCTTATAACAAAACCATACAATTTTTTCCTAAGGGATCCTTTTAGTTTATTTAGAATTCTTTGCAATATATATTAGCTGTTCTCCAGCTTCTTTGCACAGTGGGAACCATAGACAAGCAATGGTTAGAAGCCCCCATTCCCTGAATCTCTCACTAGGTTGATGAGGTACTTCAAGTGGAGGCATAAAAGTTAGCCCCATTACACTGCAGTGTCACTCCCACTGGGTTTCTGAGAGGTGTAATTCTCTTACAAAAAAAACCCCAATAAAACACATTTAATATGCCAAGAGAAGACCATCGCCTTACCAGCTACCTTTGCCAGAAGGGCCCTTGAGCACCCTTGAGTTCATTTATGCTGCTGATATTGGCAAGGCTTTGTTTTCTTCTTACTGGTGAATGTTGCTATTTTAGGGGAAATGCTGTTGGAAATAAAAGCCCCTGTAATCACCGACACTTCATAAAGTGCCCTCAGGCACAAAAGCAGATGAACAATGGATGCCTCCTCATACATTTGCATATATTTGGTGTCTTTATTCAGAAGAAAAGTTATTAGACACACATAATACTTGAGAATATCTATATATAAAGAAAATTACATGATATATTTAAATTAGCCTTCCCTCCCAGTAATACTGTTTGGAAAGGGTGTTTTTAATATAGCAAAACTAGAAATTTCAACAAGAGTAGTCTGTCATGAACAACTGAGATAACAGCAACATGTCCTATAAATAAGAGCTCAGGTTCATAGATGCCCAGACATGGTCCCTAATGAATCAACTTTTCCACCTCTTGCAACATTGGACATACAGCCCCAAACATCAGGTTTTACCTTGAAAACTGTTAAGGCTCTTTCATTAAAATAATGAACTTCTACAATAACATCAACATTTTCTTCCTTTTCCCTGAGGAACAATACGTTTTTACTCTATTACTGACCTGTACCCTCTAGAATTGCCCAGTTATCATCATTGCACAGGAAAAGCAAACCGTAACTGGACCCAAGTTCTCAAAAAGCAACTGTTCCTAAATTCTCCCCTTTGCCAAATAATATGTCCAAGAGCTGCAAAATTTAGCAGCACCCAAAATAAGACTGCCAAGTTAGTTGAGGGATTGAGTACTATCTCACTACTAAAAGTTGGGAAATACTTTTATTTGGTAAACTTTGGCTAACCTAGTATTATTCTTTTTATACCTGCATGAACTTCAGAAAGCACAAGCCCCATGTTACAGGACTACTACTACAGAACTACTGTAAGATTAAATGAAAAGGTATGGGGGGAAATACAGGATTAAATTTTTTTAGGCTCTCTTAAAAGAACACTCTTGTTCCAAATAGGTAAAATATCAATCAACTTTTACCAAAAAAAAAAAAAAAGCCAAAACAAAAAACAGAAAATTGAAGACAACTTATATCATAGATATTATACAGCGTACAAAAGCATTTCTATTTTGTAGTTGTAATTAAGAATTAAGAGCATGCAGGATTTATGGAATTAATTTCACTGAACACACAAAGAATTTATATTTTTCTTTAGGAATATAAGATAGTGCTATATCCAAGTTAAAAGTTAAATGAAAGGAACATGAGACCTTGGGGATATTAACTGGTTTCCCATGGTATGAAAACAAATAAGCCCAGATTTATTTTAAAATGACACTTCATCTTTGAAAAAGGTTGGCAATAACAGTGGGAGAACACTGGCATTTTATAGAAGGTCCTTTGTGTCACTCAAACTTGATTTTTTAAGTCACAAAATTTAATTAATCAGTAAAATATAAAAAAGTTGTTTGCATTGGTTTCACATAATTTGATCAACCTGAGGTCCACAAAGTTTTTATTATTTAGTAGCAGAGGATTACTGTTTGCAGCTTCTTCCCAGTACAGCTTAACCTGAGAAAACTTAACTGTGTCTATTGTCCTGAATGTGTTTGATGTTGAAGTTTGTTTTCCTTTGAATGGACAAGAAGTTTTGCTCATTCCATTAGACAAAAATAAGATAAACCTGGAAGGGACAGCCCAGGGAGTGCAAACAATTCAATCTTTTAAAATTTTGTGCTGATCGCTGGTCATTTCATAAATTGCTACTGATCCATTGTAAAACTAACCATTTGTTTTGTACCTTCTCCTGCTCTTGGCAGGTCCCTCCAGAAACCTGCCTGTCTCATAGTGAGAAATCTTCTCCCAAGCCAAATATATTCAGAGACAGCTATATTCATTTTGCTCTTGTGCTACCACTGCCCTTCAGTTGAAACACTTCTTTCACTTCCTTCTCTGTTGCCTGTCCCTGAAGGAGTAATCGCACTTCTCAGCCTTAATTGTACCACAGTTAACAAGTGAAGCTGTTTTTGTCTCCTCTTCATGGCAAGCTCTCCATTTCCTTAATTACCCTAGCTCCAGCTGTCCCAGTTCAAATTCATTTTCCATGAGTGTGATTAAACCATGTCAGGTGGAGTCTCTCCACCATACCATACATTATCATGAATGCTCTCCTATCTCTACCAAAATGCACAGTGTCCCACTGGCTAATGCTGCAGCCTGATTTATGGACTCAGCATGCAAATCCCTCTGGTACCTGTGGTCCTAGCAGGTCTCTTTCTTACCTGTTAATTTGTGATTGAAGGGGGCACCTCAGTGCAGAAATTGGTAGCAGGTAAGGCTGAAGATGACTACAAGGGGCCTACAAGGGTGCTGGGGGGGACTTTTTACAAGGGTCTGTAGTGACAGGACAAGGGGTAATGGGTTTAAATTGAAAGTGGGGAGGTTTAGATTAGATATCGGGAAGAAATTCTTCACAGGGAGGGTGGTGAGTCACTGGAACAGGTTGCCCAGAGAAGCTGTGGGTGCCCCATCCCTGGAAGTGTTCAAGGCCAGGCTGGATGAGGCTTTGAGCAACCTGGTCTAGTGGAAGGTGTCCCTGCCCATGGCAGGGGGGTTGGAACTAGATGGTCTCTAAGCTCCCTTCCAACCCAAACCATTCTGTGATTGTATGATAACCATGACTATCGATTATACTATTAGTATTATTACTATTGTTGTTGTGTGGAGCTTTTTCAGTTCAAAGTACCTGAAATAATGACAACCCCATGTTGTAGCCCACCACTGTAGTGTTTTTTTACCACAAAATGGAAGTTATGTGTAATGTGCAGCACAAGGATTGCAGTATGAAAGCATACACGAATGTTTCAAAGAGCAATGCCTGTGAGAGTTAGGTGGTGTCATCACTGATACTGTCTTGTCCAAAATGGCTGTCAGGAATGGTGTTTGGAGCACACCATTCCATGAGCCATATCTGACCACTGCCCTGAAGGGGGCTAGCTGGCATGTCCTAAAACCACACCAAGGAGCATGCTAAGAATTAGGGACCATGCTAAAAATGAAGCAGTAAAATTTGTAGTCATTGCCCAATCTTATGACCTATTCTCCATTTTATTTAGCAGTCTACATGTAATCTACACGGATGATCCTGCATTTTCTAAAACTGTATTTCATTACATTTCTGTTACTATAATCTTCAAGTTCATCTGGTTCTTCCCATCCCACTATCTCAATTCTCTTCCACTGTTGACAGTCCCTCTTAAATTTGTGTCAACAGCATCAGCAGAGCACTACAACTTGCCACAATATTATTAATGAAAATACCACTAACTCCATGTGGTGGGTTAAACTTGGCTGGAGGCCAGGTGCTCACCAAGCTGCTCTGTCACTCCCATCCTCAGCTGAGCAGGGGAGAGAAAACACGATAAAAGGCTCATGGCTCGAGATAAGGACAGAGAGATCATTCACCAATTATCATCACAAGCAAAAGAGATTCAGCTTGGGGAAAAAAAATTAATTAATTTTATCACCAACCAAAATCAGAGTAAAAAGAGAACTAAAACCAAATCTTAAAACACCTTCCTCCCCTTCCTCTCGGCTCAAATTCACTCACACTTTATTGTGCCTCCTCCTCCAGAGTGACACTGGTCAATAGAGAACAGGGGTTGTGGTTAGTCCACCATACGTTGTCTCTGCTGCTCCCTCCTCCTCAGGGGTTCCTCCCAAAGGACAGAGTCCTTCACAAACTTCTGTGAGATGAATCTTTCCCATGTGTTGCAGTTTTCATCATGAACTGCTTCCCACGGGGCACAGTCCTTCAGGGGCAGCCTGTTCCAGCCTGGGTCCCCTGTGGGGTCACAAGTCCTGCCAGCAAACCTGCTCCAGTCTGGGCTCCTCTCTCCATGGAGCCACAGCTCCTGCTGGGAGCTTGTTCCAGCGCGGGCTGCCCACGGGGTCACAGCCTCCTTTGGGCATCCACCTGCTTCAGTGTGGGGCCCTCCCCCGGCTGCAGAGGGGTCTCTGCTCCCCCGTGACCCTCCATGGGTGCAGGCGCACAGCCTGCCCTCTCACCATGGTCTGCGCCAAAGGCTGCTGGGGAATCTCTGCTCTGGTGTCTGGAGCACCTCCTCCCTCACTGACCTGGGTGTCTGCAGAGTTGTTCCTCTCACACCTCGTGCTCAGGTCGGTCTGTCTGCAAAAATCCCTCTTCTGCCTTTTTTTTTTTCCCCTCCTTCTTAAACTTGTTATCACAGAGGCATTATAACTGGGATTGGCTCGGCCTTGCCCAATAGCAAGCCCATGTTGGAGCCATCTGGTATTGGCTCTGTCAGACGTGGAGAAGCTTCTATCTGCTTTTCACAGAAGCCTCTCTTGTAGCTCCCTCACTGACAAAACCTTGCCACGCAAACCCAATACACTCCATTAACTACCTAATCTTTGGGAAAATATTCTTTTTTGCCCTCAAGTCAGTATTTTTCAAAACTATCCACTGTCATGTCCCGTTAGCCACATTTTCTGCTCCCTAATATTTCACTTAAGTCTTACTTCCCCAGTTTTGTAAATAGTTTTTGCCATTCCTCTCTAAAAATTATTTGTGATGCTTCAGTATTATTCCTGTCATTGTAGATTCCTTCAAAATTATTAATTCCAAACTGACAATCTTGTTTGCAAATTTCCTCAGAAATCTGGGATATAAACTCTGTTCTTCTCCAGCACTGAGCAGATTAAGCTCTGGAAATTCAAACGCAATAATTCCCTTTCTCACACAGTCAGTCCACAGCTCCTCATGCTTGAGATCAGTGCAGACTTACAGTGCAGAAAATCCTCATTACTTCTATATTTACAGAGTTGAAAAATGTATTCCTGAAGTTTTATATGGATTTTAAAGTAGCATGAAAGTGCCAAAGTGAGTCTTTTATGACTTCACTTTTATTACACCTTCATAGCAGAGTCTCTTCAGTGCTTTCTTAATATGCTTCAACTAAATAGTTATTTGAACACATGCTTTGGTTCAGAACCTCACTATAAGGGTAATGTAGGTTCACAGCAATTAATGGATGAAACTTTTTTAGCTTTTCAAATCCTGACTGTCCTAATGAGCTGCTAATGAATGCAAATTGTACCGCTAAAATAATAAAAAAAATTAACTTGATTTTAATATTATATTTATAGTGATATTATTTTAAGCATGCTTTAAGGAAACAGCTGTAACATCTAGCATCAAGAAAGTATTTAGGTTTAAGAATTCTCAATTTTGATTAAAAGTATTCTCTCCCTTAAAAGTAAATGGCATCAAACATCTTAGTATCAATTCTTTATAGCCTGTTGCTGAAAGACGTATTTTCTTACCATCACTTAAGTTTTGAACAATTAGACGATACAGTATCTTTTTTAAACAAACATTTTACTTTGGAACAATCCGAACCAAATAGCTATTCTTCCCAGCGACTTCCAAGAGCTCCTAAATTTGATACATCTCTAATACAAGTAATTGAAGAAAAGGAAGGTGAAATACAGCTGCTGTCAGTGGGAGAGAGCACATACGGTCATTTATGGATATAGATATTTCACTAATTTACATCTGTGAGCTTACCAAGGATCACTGGCTATAATGATGTGGTGATTTTCTGATTAATTCCAGAATGTATTCCACTTACTGGCACTTTAGACAGGTTATTTTTTTTTTTAATATACTTTCCCTGTGGGGGGAAAAAACCCAGTTTGTTCCATTTTTCCTATGAGAGAAATGGGTTCAACAGTGGTATGTCTCAAAGAAGTACCCCTTTCCTCCAGCAACTCTCAAACTGGGACAACAGATTCATTGAATCTTTCTTCCTGTCCTAAACACCTTTGTGCCAGACACATTCCAAAAGATACTACACAAAGGTGAATTTAAACACTTATGTGGTGGCACTTTGCGTGGTTTAGTTTTTTGGGTGGTTTTTTTTTGTTTGTTTTCTTCCCCCAAACAGGAGAAGATATTTGCTTTTACTTCATTCATTGAGATGTATAAAAAAATCCCTCTAAGAATATTTTTCTTTCCTTCACCTCTCAATTAAAAGACACAGTATAACAAAAAAGCATATTCTGATTAGTATTCTACAAAATAACCACCCCCCCAGAGCTTATTCTCCTCTCAACAGCTGAAAGAAAAAGATAGGAGCTAGAGCCGTTTTATCATAAAAAGCTGTCTTTCTGTGCAGTCTAAAGGGTAGTTTATTTATTATTTGTACACTCTTCTAGTCATTCCAGCAGCCCCTTTGACCTTAAGAATTACTTACACCTGAAAGACTAACACAAAAGCTGACTTTTAAAAGTTGTTCTTGGTCCCTCCTCTGCCAGTACCTCTTGACCCAGCTTCCTCTGTCTCTCTGTAATTAAATGAAAGCCATATGCTGAAAATACGAAACTTGAACTTTCTTCCAGTGTTAGCAACCTTATGACTCGCACTGACAGAACAACCCTTAGAAGAAAATACAGCTACTGTGGTATCATCTTTTCAGAAACACCGCACACATCCTGGCCTACTGCTAGTATATAGAATCACAGAAAAATTGGGTTTGGAGACAAACCTACCAAGTAATCTGATGGATGTTCCTCTCCCCTTCCCAAAACCAGCTAATTGGAGGATTCTTTCGAAGAAGAAAAAAATATTCCCATGTTTACACACAGAGAGGTAAAAACATAGTCTATTTAAGGTCTGACTGAGAATGCCTTTGTAGACAGAAGCACATCCTGCACCTTGCCAGATTTATTTTCTGACATCAGATGCAAAGCAGTAACGTGTGAGCATGCAGTTTGCACAGAAGACTTTAATAGAAAAGATGAATCAACAAATGCTTCAATATGCTCCATCTCAGCAATAGAGTCCAACAACACAACAATTTCTGAGAAGCACAAATGCATTCTCACATAAAAGGACCCAGTAAACTGATCCTTTTATACCAGAAAGCTCTGGCCAGACTGAAATCCCTCATTTTCAGGATGGATTCAATCATAAACTCCTAAAGAGAAGTCATAGAAGAGTGAATTGTGGCTTATAGAAGATTTGCCAGACAGCTATTTTAGGTCTGCTCTGTGTATCATAACATTAAATTCCATTTAAAAAAAAAAGTGCCATATTATTTTACAGAAAATGGAAAGTAAACTCCTGTTAGGTACATAAACACTTACTATTTAGAAGTACTGTTTCCTAAATAGTGAGGATTTGCACATAACCTCCACTTCTACTAGAGGTGCTGGTAATGCTGATGATACTCTCAGAAATTTCATCATCTGCATCTATTTTTAAAGAATATTAACGCCTTCCATATTATGGCAACTCCAACAAGTAAACATATTTTTAAAAAACAAACCATACTTTTACCAGATATGACTAGAGAAAATGAGAGCTTCCTTATATAGGTTGGTGTCAATGAATTTGCATAAGTATCTGGTCATTATCACTTACAATTCTTCCTCTGTGGTTCACTGTATTTTAGCTACAGTTTCCAGCCTGCTGAGAATGGATGCAGGTTCACTTCCCCAGAAGGTGATCAAAACATCTAATTTTCTTTCAGTGGGAGCTTTTCTCACAAATGATTTTTTGCCTGAATGCCCTTCTCTGAATTCTCAATAAAGCTTTTCACAGGCAAAATTATCTTTTACCATTTACAGTTTCTTTTCTTTTAATTAATAACCCAGGATATAATTGCAATATGACTTTTCAGAGAGTGCAATTATAGTTTAATAAACCACGCAGGGCATTTAAAGGCAAAGTGCCCTAGGTTTTCAAGTACTCTGCATTATTTGCATACTCTTTGACATGCTTTGTGGCTTAGTCTGATGTGGCTTTTCTAATTAGAAATAAACATACGTTAATCATTCAGGAGGCAATGAGAAAGGGAGAGTTAGAAAGATATACCTATTTTGAAGTTACAGCTTAATTCCATGCAGTAATTTAGACATAATTTATCCTTTTTTTTTTT
>NW_010239332.1:0-12445 GCF_000690775.1 Eurypyga helias
TCTGCAATCCCAGTTATCCTGGGACTTATGGAATTTATTTTTCTTCGGACACTAACCCTAGCCCAAACCCTAATCGTTGCTGGCTGGATTTTCCTATTCTATTCCCCCCGGGATTCTGGCTAGGAAAGCTCTGCAGGGAGGAATGTCGATGCAGCGCCGTTCTCCTCTTGGCAGGCCGCTGCCTTTCCAATTATCCTGGGACCTGTTGGGTTTATGGTTCTTAGAATATTTACCCTTACCTGAATCCTGATCTTTGCCGGCTGGAGTTTCTGGCCCTGGTCTCCTGGCATTCCGGATAGGGAAGTTGGGCAGGGCGCAATGTCTGTGCAGTGCTGTAATCCTCTTGGCAGGCCTCTGCAATCCCAATTATCCTGGGACCTGTGGGTTTTATGCTTCCTCAGACCATAACCCTAACCTGTACCCTAATCATTCCCAGCTCTATTTTCCCACCTGGGCCCCCCCAGATTCCCTGGGTAGGAGAGCTGGGCAGGGAGCAATGTCGGTGCAGTGCCGTGCTCCTCTTGGCACGCCTCTGCAATCCCAATTATCTCTGTAATTGTGGGATTTATGGTTCTTTGTACCCTAACCCGAAGCCCAATCTTTACCGGCTCAACTTTCCAGCCCTGGCCCCCCCTCGGTTCCAGCTAGAGAGCGATGTGGGTGTAAGTGCTGTGCTCCTCTTGGAAGGCTCCAACAATACCAATTATCCAGGGAGCCATGGGACTGATGGTTCTCCAGAGCTGGAGCCTGACCCCAAATCTAAGAATTTCCTGGATTCCTCTTCCAAGCTGTGATGTGTTTTGGTATGTATAAATTATACAAGACAAACAAATCCCGTCTTGCCACCTTCTCTTCCATGCAGCAGCATGTGTTGGTCCAACGAAGCTGGGCTATTGACTATTACAGAGGGTATGAGGCTCTGAGAATGTTTATTTTTACAAGAAATGGGGATAATAAATCATAGCAGAAGGGTCAGGGTTCATATTTAAATGTTATAGTTCTTCACGTATTCTTATCTTAGCGGATAAAATTATTCCCTCACGTTCAGAGATCCACATTCTGCCCTGGAAATAAATTCCCCTTTTATTTTATGCTAAGCCCCAATTTATTTGCAAGTCCATGTATGCAGCTGATTCCTGGCACTATCTCGCCAAACAATGACTAATTTTTATTGACTTCCCAGATGGTCATTCTAATAACTTGAGAAGGGCAACCAACCTAGCCATCAGGTTTCAT
Source organism: Eurypyga helias (assembly GCF_000690775.1). Classification (NCBI taxonomy): domain Eukaryota; kingdom Metazoa; phylum Chordata; class Aves; order Eurypygiformes; family Eurypygidae; genus Eurypyga; species Eurypyga helias. Next base: position 1,237 of record NW_010239332.1, read on the forward strand.
TTAGTTGAAGACAGCACAACAGCTGTCTTTCTTTCCTACACACTCAAGCAGAGCTTGAAGCATCCAAAAGTCACACAGAAAGCAGTTAACAGTCTCTGCCAACAACTGACAATTGAATTAGTTATCACCCAACTCAGGATGAACTGGATAGCTCCCCAGAGTGACAGAGCCAGCTAGCACGTGACCTCACTAAAATAGCCAAGTGCTATCTCAGGTGGGTAATGAGTAACAAAGGCAAGATTCAAATTTCATCAGCCTCACAGAAACTTGGATACCAAGGATGGACAGAAGAGCATTTTTAACTAAGCATGAATTGCAGCTGATTCTTCTAAGCTATATCCATCAGAGTCAGAAAAACTCAACAACTAATCCGATTAGCTGGCCTATACCACAATACATTTACAGGGATCAGAAGGGCATTGAGTTCATCTGTTCTGGCAGCTCCTGACATCATCCTGCAGGAAAGACATAGATAGCTCCAATGTATAAGTTTTCATGAAGAATATTACAGCAATGGAAAACAAGAGAGATCAAACCTGCCTGGTACAAGCTGTCCTGTCTTAAAGGTCAAAGAAGTCAAAGGAACCTTTGAGGCAGAGATGGTCTGGCATGCACTCTGGTATAAACACTGAAAACCGGGATGATGTTCCCTTGAACTGCTTTGGCCACAGCAGAATTAAAACTCTTTCAACTGTGTTTTCACTTAAGCAGAAAATAATTCATATCCTAAATACGTATTCTGAATGTGTTATGGTCCCTGATATTCAGACTGAATACACTTCAGCAAAGTGCTAATCTCACAAAGTTATCAGCTGCTGAGTCTAACATTATTATTATGTTGTGGATGCCCCATCCCTGGATGTCTTCAAGGCCAGGCTGGAAGTGGCTTTGAGCAACCTGGTCTAGTGGAAGGTGTCCCTGCCCATGGCAGGGGGGTTGGAACTAGATGATCTTTAAGGTCCCTTCCAACCCTAACCATTCTATGATTCTATGATTATCTCAGGTGAGAATTCTGATCTCCATCATGGAGTTTTAATTGGCCACATTTCTTTCCTTGGCTTTCCATTCTAGCCTTTTAGACAACATATTTTGGTCTGATCTTAACCCAGAACCAGCGGACTGAATAGACCACATATATAGCAGGAGACACAAGATACACAGCTCAGAGAACTGAGGGAAGAGAAGCTTGTTCACAGGTACAACTTAATGAAGGTTTGCTAGCCCCCCCGTCATCACATTGTGCTACTTTAACTGAAAAGCCAGTTCCTAGTGGTGCTGGCAAGAAATGCCCATAAAGGTTGGCTTCCTCCCATGGCTAGGATTTGGATTACCCTACAAGTCCTGTAACAGCAGAGTTCCTCTGCTAATCATATATTGCAGCTCTACCACTGGAAACCATCCCCTGTAACAAGTCTCATGTGACCTAACCTACATGAGCCATTTGCAGAACAATTACAATGGTAAATGCTACAAATAGCTAATCCCAGCTCACAGTTTCCTCTGTTTCTTTTCCTCCCTAAAAATGTCAGACCAGTGAAGTCAAGACTCATAACACAAGAAAATTCCATAGCACTTCCTCCCTTGTAGTTTTAATTGCAGTCATGTTGGAAATATGAAAATGGCATTACGAATTGTTTTGGAAATCCTCTCATTGTGAAATACTGTTATGTAAATACTAAGAGCTTAATTTACAAATGGAAAAAGTTGCTTGTATATCTCAACAATCATTGATTAAATTTTTTAAAGGAGTTGCAGCCAATTTTTTGGCTAGTAAAGCACTTTCCAGCTAAACAAAATTTATGCAAATGTGCCATATCAGACTGTCCAAATGATTAATTTTCAACCAGTTTTTATAAGCTGCATAACTTTTATACATAATACTTTGGGATTCAGAACTCCTTCCACACTTTTCCAGCAATTATCCAGAATTCTGAACTGTCTAGTATGACCCAGTGACTTGGTTCAGCTAAAAAATATTCACTAGTCAGTGCTTTCCTTACCAGTTGGCACATTTATACAAACATCATTGGTGCTGAATTTTCTTTAATTTGGGTCTGAAAAGTGTTTCAGTCATGTGGACCCCAGGTGTGGAGGAGAACACAACCCAAGAGCGTATGGATTTTTATCATGACTGGAAGTGAACACGAAATCTTCAGCCAAGAGTATGAAACTCTATGGACTGGACAGAGTTTAAACTGTTAGCATGGGAATGCAAAGATTCAGCACCTCTATAGACTAAGCATAGAAAGGGCACTTAACACATTGTAGTAAATAGCTGTGCTTAGGGAGACTGTTAATGCCCAATGAATATTTATTTCTTTAAAAATGTCTCCAAGTAGGAGCCTAACTCAAGCCAAACATATCTGGATCTGAGTATGAACATAACCTAATAACGTGTTTTTTATTTTTAAATTATACATTGCATTCAGGGTTTTAGAATACATCAAAAATTCTCTTTGTTAGCTTGGATTAATATTTTAAAGCTGAAAGTATGACAAGGAGACAAAAGGAGACAAGGACAATTGTAGTAGATTAAACTAAAAACATCCTTGCCACATTAAAATAGCTTTTAGAAATAAAGGGACAGCTGTTCACAGGATGAAAAGTTCGAATAAATGAAACAACTACATGATGCCTTGATAGCCTGATGTATACATTCCAACGCCACAGATCTCTCTTTATACAATATTTATATTTGTTTCTTAGTGAGATTAACTGTGTTCTTATTATTCATTTGCATTTGCGACTCAGAGCAGCACTCAGACCCCCCTCCACATCTGAGTTTTGCCGCAAAGTGCGATAGAAGAAAAACAATACCTGTGCCCTGCAAAAGAACAGTGTTCTTGCAGAATATACACTAATGAGAGGTCAGGCCATGGCTTTTTCTTTCTTTTTTTTTTTTTGAGAAATAGCCTGAACATTGGCATATTTTCTAATTTTACTTCCACAGTAAAAGAAAAGTTAAGATTTTCTGCAAGCTCCTTTGGCTAAGTAAAAGAGTAGTTATTCTACCCTGTGACTGTGGTTGCCCAAAGGAATCCTCTAAACACTGGTACTCGAGCTAAGGCGAGCCCATGGCACAGAGGCCACAACTTGTGACTGCAAGCCCTAGAGGAAAGTAAACATATTTTCTGAAATGTAGTTAGGTCAAACATGAACCACATTTTTCCCAGCTGGTGAGATAAATGGTTTCATTTTAGGGCCAGCAGTTCATCCATGCAGCTTCCTCAAAACAGCTACCTTTGTTCGCTCCAAATCTGATGCACCTCTTACATGGGTGAGAAGGAAAATTCTTATTGTCACAGGAAGAAAACCTGAGAAGATCTTAGCTACACCTTTTTGACACATGGAATTACTATTCCTGCAGTGCAGTTCTCAGGGGATTTTCCCATAGGAAGAAGGGAATTCCCTATTCTCTGTCCATCCTGGAGACTGCTCGTGTCCTAGCAACTGGCTGACAGTGGGGAGGCGAAGATGACCTCCCCGTCTCTTCCTTCCATCTCCAGCAAAGATGGGCACAGCTTGTAGGTGGGAGCAGGTTGTCTTTAGCACAACACCAGGGTGAATACTCACTGTCTGTGAAGTATCACAGGTACTTTCCTATGCCAAGCTGTTCTCACAGGTGGTCATTGCCCTCACAGCAACACAACATACTGGTCTGGAGAGCTCCACAAGTAAAACCACACGCTCAGAGGGTGAGGCCATGCACCCCAGGGCTGCACTCACCATTGGATCTCAACCACGATCCCCTGTGCATTTACACTGTAAGCTGGTGGTACCCTCTTGCAGTGTTGGGGTGCCTGGGATGGTGTTTGTACTGCCTCTGCACATGCTCTGCGCTATGGCTCAGACAGAACACTTCTCAGAAAAGTATGACAAGACAGGAATAATTTTAACATCTGAAAATAGTTAAGGGCCTCAATTTTGTGTCTAGCTGTACAATAAGACAAGAAAAGGTTTAAAATTCTTCAGGCTTTTATCTATTCCCAGTGATCCATATTTTATTCAAGCAGTACAGGTGTATTGGCCCATATCATCTAATTCACAGTAAAAGGGATTCTGTTCTGTATCTACTAACTAACATTTCATCAGTTTACTTTTCAGAAACACCATTTTTTCTGCCTGTAAAATACTACTTAAAATATTGATCCACGCAGGCAGTGTTTTGCTCTGAATTTATTCATTAGAAAAGGATGAAGGTGGGCAACAACAGAAAAAACAACATTCTTTGGAGTATATAAGCAGTGCATTAGAAATGAAACACCACCAAAGCGAGTCATAGGGTAGAACAGATCGATAGTAAAACTCAAATGAATGCACTTGCAGCTAACAAGTGATCCAGAGATGCTGGTTCTCACTGCAGGGCAAGTGCCCTGTTATAAAGAAAACAAAAGTGAATTTATCATACTGTTCTTCACTTGAAGCAAAGTGTGAATACTTGATAAGAAAAACGTATAAAGTTGAAAATTAAGATTAATGTAAAACAATTTTGGTATGCTTTTTGTCTTTCTGCTCACAGTGAAGCAATACTCTACAAATTATTAGCCCAATATAAAACATGAAGTTTCAAGAGAAATCTCTATAGAAGCCTTAGAGGCAGAATGGGGAAGGGAAAAAAAAAACCAAACTGCTTTCCTGCCTTCTACCAGTACTGTCTGCATTTAACCTGCCTCAGACAATAGCTAGCCAGAGCTGCACTTCATTATTGCCTCCATGAGTTGGAAATGTGCATATATGCTAATAAGAGATCCTTATGTTTTCACTACCTGAAGCACCTTAAAACAAAGGACAGGTTTGAATTTACATTCACATACAGCCAGAGGCTGCTCCCAGAAGCCTAATCTCAGGACAGGCCCGCAGAAGAATCTTTTCATATGATGTTCTACACACCAATACGCAGAAACCTGAACCACGATCTTTCATTTAAATCAAACAAAACAACCAACCCTTGATTATTATTAGCAGGCAGAAGAACTGATGAGTACTGCACAGAATCACACATGCATTGTTTGAGGTTGGAAGTCACCTCTGGAGATCACCTAGACCCACTCCTTGCTCAAGCAAGGGCAGCTGGGTAGGTCATCCAGGACCATGTCAGGCCAGGGTTTGATTATCTCCAAGCACGGAGACTCCGCAACCTCTGTGGGCAACCTGTTAGAATGTTTGATTAGGAAATCTGAACAGTTGAGAGGCAGCTACAACGGGTCTGTGCCAAACTGCTCATGGTCTGTAGCTCAGAAGGACCTTTTAAGGAATCCTCTAGCATCCTGCTAAACTCAGACTATGTCCCAGTTTTAGCTGCTGCGGATGAGGGCAGGCTTAAGGCTGGTTTAAGTCTTGAGTATAGGATAGATAGGCTACCAGCTGTCCCAAGGCATGGGAGTCATAAAGGCAGTTTAGAGTTGCTGTGGTTTTTTTATACTGCCTTCACTGCAGGGGAGGACTGACTCTGTTATGGGATATGCTATAGAACAAATTGGATATATCTTTTTGAACTCTGATATCAATATTTGAAACTATTTTTTTCATGATCTCTCAAGCAAGTATGTGCTGAACAAAGAACTATTAAATAACCTAAAAACCTCCTGTTTACCTGAGAAATTATTTCATGGCAGACAATGACTCTAAAAGCTTGGCATTTTTCTGAGAATGTATTCAACAGTTACTGCATATTTTAAGGCAAAAAATTTATACATTAGCATAGTACGATATATGAATAGCCTTTCACCCACTGTTTCAAGTGTCATAGTCATGCCACGTAGTTTGGGGAGTAATGCACTACTGGTTGATAACCTAATGTATGTATGACACACACATCATATGATGCCAGACATATGAATCTCACCGATTCAGTGCCTGCATGAGTAACGAACACATGATAAACATGTCAGGTTTTTTGGACATATTTTCTAAACAGGATTGACAGTTGTTTGTTATTTTCAGATTAAGCTCTTTTTCTTCAACTATGTTAGAAAAACAGCAGAGACAAAATTAATCCCAGACTTCTCTGACTGCATCTGCTTTCTTCCATTGAATGATGATAATGCATTGCTTCCTTTAGGGTCTTATTCTACCTTGATAGTTTCCAATACTATGTTTCATGTGACTTAGAGTTGTCTGGAAATTGTTCAAAAGGTTTTTCGTAAAACTCAAAACAAGCTGAGCTATTTCTAAGTGTAAGTTGGTAAATAAATAATAGTTTCACTTGACTATCTTGTGAGCAATTACACAAAGCAGCTCTAATATGTAAATACAGCTACATAAGTTATTTGCAAATTCTGTACTAGACCTACGAAGTAAAAAGAAATACTGTTATGAAAGGGCAGATGTAGTGTTACAGCTAAGAAACAGACCATTTCGATTGTCCACGCTATGTCCACAAAGTTAAGAATTATTCCCTCATCATACCCATGCCTCCTGATTTAATTTGACCACATCATTGCAACGTAATGAAGAATCTGTAGCATCTCTGGCTACTTTGGAAGCTGCATCATGAAGTCACCAACTAATTCTGGGTCATGACCTCAAATCCCAATCAGAAACCATATCATCCCTTTCAGAACTGCGATTACTTAAAAAAATGCTTTACTTGTAACAGAGTTTTTCTAGAGCCAGCTGTCATTTTTTATCTTCCTTTCTTATCACAACTGAAGAAAATCTTTATCATCTAAATTTGTTTTCCCCACTTTTTTTTCCAGAAAGATACTTTCTTATTTAATGGCCAGTGTATGATACATATTATAGATCCTTCTTACAACTATGCATAACATAATACACAGCTTAAGTATGAACATTAGTATGAAACAAAATGCTAGGTGCAAGCATCTCCAAAATATATATGGTTCAAAAGTCTGAGGACACATTCTAAACACTCCGTTGGCTATTATTCAACTCTATTAATTTCCTTTCAGGCAGAATACCTTAATTATAGTCACTGTGCAAGAGACACTTATGAGAGAAAAAGGATAAAAAACTAAATGAGCAGGCTTGATTAGTACATGCACTATAACATAGAAGAAAATTTAGAAAAAGCTGAAAGGAAACCATAACAATGCTGTTACCCAATATTTGTGTCCCTGGTTTTCTGCATGACCGGTATTGTCCAGGAATATTATACCCTGATTATCCACAACTTTTAATTTTTAGTTTACTTATGAAAGTGCACAAACCAACCCAGGGTAAACCAACAGTTCTTAAATAAAACCACCGTTTGTCCATATAAACAATCTATACTCACATTTTTAAAGCTGAAAATAGTATAGTAAATACATTAAGGAATATCTAACAGAAGTTCAGATTTCCTGTGGGCACCATGATGTAAACACACTTGTTCTGCATCACAAATGATACATTCAATCAATGTTCAGCCTTTGGAAGATCTTGTACAAAGTTTCTCTCAGAATGATCAGAGGCAATCACACTGTGGGTTGCTGCTTGAAAGCTTTTACAAGTGTGTTCACACTAGGTTTCATGTGGCTTGAAGACCTCTTATGGTTACCTTAGAAATTTAGTGGTGTTGCTGGATACATCCCACAGATGTTTTGGTAAGTCTGAGACTGGTTATCCACAGAGAACAGGCCAACTTCTTGGACTGATGCTAGAATGCCATTTAGCAAGAAAATTTTGGCAAGAATTAAACAGCAGCACTAGGTTATGCAGTTAGGAAAGAAAAGCCAACATCTAGTAAAAGAAACAGATTTCTAGATTCCAAAAACACAGATCCAGGTATTATGCTGACAGTACAGTAAAACCTGCAAATGATCAATCCCCTAATTATAGCAATATCATGTGAACTACATACACATATAGAGACACTTACTGAACCCCCAGACAAGATCAGAGTTTTCTGACAAATATGTTTGATTTCTTTTGACAGACTGAATCTGATGCCCTAGTTCTTTTTATATTGCACAAAGGGTTATATATGCAAATACAGATAGCAATATAGTGCTTCTACAGTTAGCCATGAATCTAACCCTAAAGTATCTTCCAATTCAAGACAGTGACAAAATACCCCTTCAGAGACCAAACATGCTGTCTTTTGAAGAATGCATAGTCTAAGCCTGCATTTGTTAGAAAATCCACCCACTCATCCTGCAGCCTGCTACTACAATTTGCCAAACCAAGTTGGCTTCAAATAAGCATGATCAGCAGTCACTCACTTTCTGCTGATATAAAAGCAGAATTTCGCTCCGATACAGCTGCAGTTAGCTCCTACCATAGCGCATAAAAATTATTGATCAATCTGCAGAACACTTGGAGAGACGGACTGAAGAGCTAAGCATTAAATATGCACCAAAATACGACAATTCCACAGATACTTTAAAAGTGGACAGGAAGACAAATAACCTTTCTGTGATGTTAGCCAATGATTTAAATAATACTTAGATTTAAATAATTAAGAACAAACTCTGGTACAGAGAAATTTCTTTATAAAAGGGGAGGGTGTATTCCTGGAAGAGACTTGTCCTCAAAATTGCTATTAATTCAGCTATAAAAATATTTTTGCCTTTAAGGGTAATAGCTGTAGCAATGCTGGTCCCTTTTGCACTTAAACTAGTGAAAAAGGGGGAAGAATATTCATAAACTTAAAATGTCAAAACAGAAATCTTGACCTTAAAGAGCAGCAACACTAAATACTCCCCAGAAGTTGGTTTGGCCTTACTGTTTTGGTTATGATAACCAGAAGATACAGGGACAATTACAGAGTCCATAATCCAAAGATTTGTTTATACAGAAAGATGATATATTTCAATCCTTCTGTCTAAAAATGACTTTATATAGCCTCAGTTATCCTAGGCATTCACCCATCACAGAAGTGACAGTCACCTCCACAACAGAACAAATGCTCCCCATTATAAAAGCAATTAACTTCTCTACACAAGGAAACTTTTGCTGAATGCAACTGACTCAAGCTGGAAGTTTGCCAGCACACTGGGTTAACACCTGCTTCTCTAACAAAAAAGAGCTTCGATGAGAATTTTAATGATTGGAGGTAGCCAGGGCTTTGGGTTTATACCTTGCAACTGCAAGCTGGCACTGCCAGCCCCTCTGAGTCTCCTGTAATGATGTTGTGACTCTCAGAAGCACTGTCAGGAGACTGAACTCTATACCCCACTCAGACATATAAACAAAGGCTGTAGTTACAGCTCCCTGGTTAAACACAGAGCCACTAGGTCCCCATTTTCACACCCCTTGGTTCCATAAGTTGGTATTCATTTCAGATGTTACTTAGAAAGATATGCTTCTTGAAATATCAGAACTGTGTTAAGGTATCAAAGACTAGACAAAATCCGTTTCTTTGACAAGATCACAATCAGCACAGGAACCAGTTTTGGTCACCTGTCCATTACTGCATTGCCCAATGTGTAGAGAAAGCGGCCTCAGTCACCCAGGAATTGCTCCTTCTATTATGACTAAACTTACTGAAATAATTCATAAGAATATAATACATGCCACAACTGTGTATCGCTGTATGCTTGTAATGTCTGTTACGCTAAATAATTTATATTGTAAATTACAATATAAAACTTGTATGTATTCCAGATTCTGTAGTAACAACCAGACATACTGTGCTTGCTTCAATAAACCTCCCTTAAGCATGTCATTCCACAAGTCCTAACACACCTTAAATTCACAAAGCTATATTTATTGGTTAAATCATTCATAATTCAGCACTAAACCCAGCAACTCCTGTTTTCAGACAAGACCATACCTGTCTAAAATCTCTTCTTTTGCTTCTGTCACTAACATTCTCATTTTTGTACACCAAATCTTCTGAACAAGAAGGATAGACTGTGGAAGGTTGTTAGTGTTATGATGGTTCAGTTAATTATTGTAGTATTCCACAATAATTTTAATTTTCTAGTCACAAACTGTTCTAGAGACTTATTACTCTTGCAGTGACTCTGAACCAAACGTCAAATTCACTAGTCATTTGCTTCTACATGTCAAAAACATGCTTTGAAAATTAAGAGAGACACCAAAGATGACAGGCCCCTTCCCCTCCCCAGAAATCTGGGAATCAATTCCCTGCGACTTCACTTACTGGGCTGCTTTTGGTACGCTCTGACAATCTTAAGAGCCTCCTCTAACACTTCGGGCTTCTTGATTCTTTTCCTCACCAGCCCTCTCCTGTTGCTTTCTTCTACCAAAGGGCATCAGGGAGGGTAAAGGGCCTCTGTCCACCATCCCCTTTGGCCAGTGCAACAGAGAACACGCTGCATGAACGAGAATGACAGCAAAGTATGAAAGTACTCAATTCTCTCCTTTTATGTACCAGCTAAGCTCAGAATAATGGAAAAGAGCAAGGAGAGGCTCCTTCCCATTTTAATAGAATATAAAACAGGCAAGTAATAAAATAACAGTTCAAAGCAAAGGTTTACAGAAGAAACTGTAGCTCATATCATCCCTTTGCAGTTGCTCTCCGTGTGCCTGTGGTGCATTCCGTGCTGTGACAAATGGCCTAAAACTGACCTCTCCTAGGAGTTGGCTACAATAGCACCTCCAAATACCACTGTCAGAAAATGCTGTCTGCTTAATTTTTCCTCCCAACAGCTGCACGTCATTTTTGGAGTAAGACAATTTTTCTTCTTTACAGAAGCCACCCCAAGTGCTAGGCAATTCTGCTATAAACCCAGTAACAGAGAGAACGAGCCTCACTGACAACCCTACGCCTTGTTGTCAGCGTTTCAAGCCACAAGTCCCCAGAGGAAATGAATACCTTACTGTGTTAACTTTAGAAAACACTAAAGCTATAAAGTTTCATTAGTAGGATCTAGAGGTTCCTAATTCACTGGTCCCAATTTTTTGGAGGTGTGTCTCACACATACCTCACCCCTTCTTGCTACTGCCATCTAGATCACAGCTTCCCACTTCAGTGGGGAGGATTATTGCCTCATTTCAGTGTTTCAACTCCTGCTACTTTCTTCTGAGCCGTAGCCTGCTGCTGTCCCATCTCCCCTGGGTCATTCCTCAGCAGCCCTGCCACTGTCTCCCTAAATTGTCTCAACTCTTGCCCCTTGTTTCTTCACCTCCAGGGAACTTGGACAGACTATGAGCAGGTCACGGTCCTGGAGGAGAGGTTACCTATGAATTTCTGAAGATCAGAGTAAAAGTTTATAGATACTTATTTTCTTTGACAGGAGTTTATCAGAATAATAAGTATTCAATACTTAACATCTCCCCCCCCCCCCAAATTTACATTTAG